>NW_028301607.1:14181818-14333333 GCF_987345545.1 Pholcus phalangioides
TGAATTTTCCGTAAATAAATCCCATGGAATATACAACTATAATATGCGTTGATAACTACGTTACCGCAAACCAACTGCGGTCATATACCACCGTACGGCAATTTCCAACCAGAGGAATTGGGTGGGAAATGAAGGCTCCATCCATCAGTGGTCGCCCCAGGCTCAGTAGGTAAAGAACTTACTTCTATGACCGGATTCGAACCCATGGACGTTGATGGTAACCTCCATAGTGGAAGACGAGCATCTCATCACGGCGCCACTCGGGCTTTCATTGATAACTGGAATCACTAAGTGATGGAGGTCTAAGGTTGGTCCGAAGTTATGACCCGTTCACAGAATAATTTAAATACTAATGATGTTTTTTTCATCTTTTGCTAAGGACTGGCCTTTTCAAAAGCCTACACAAGAGGAAGTGGTAGATTTACATATAGATATCTAGTGACACTTGACAAGAAATCAGAGATCATAAGGAGTTTGTTCTATTCGACTATGGTATTAGGGAAGAAACCGTATTTAAAACAGTCTGTAGAGGCAAAAATAGGCTTTAATTTTTTGGGGTGGTCAAGTCTATTGGAAACATAGAAAGACTTCTTCAGAATATTGGACGTATCGAAATTCAGATTACCATGAGTAAGTAATCTAATTAAGCATTTCTAAGCGAGAGGTAAGTCGGTGAGTAGCAAGTGGGTGGAGCATAATATGTTTCAGTAAGGAGGAGGAGGAAGTACACTGTCAGATTCAAGCTGGTTGGCCCTCGTACGCATAAATCTTAGGGACATAAGTGTATGTATCTTGACGCGAAAATGAAGTAAAAATTGAAAATGCGCTAAATAAAAATTCCATAAATACAACATTTACGAATTACGCGTAAGAACCATAAAGAAATTTCCAAAATTCTGTGAATGCTATTCATATGGTAAAAATATATTGTCCCAAATAAACATGAAATCGATGCAATAAGATGAGCATCGCGGAAACATATCAATAAAAATACGATAAAATAACTTTTTTACAATACAAAAAAAATTTCAAAAAAGAATTTTCCATACTCAAAATCCATTTTTCCATGAAATTGAATACCTTAATTCAATTTAAAAATCTGTTTTTCAGATAGAATTTCGAAAAATTCGAAAAATTCATTTGTTTTTTTCTTCCTCTTGATCCTATTTAGATGTTCAAACATTTAAAACACAACCAATAAGTTGTATAATAATGTTTTGGGGCAAAAAAAAGCATTTCGCAAGGAAAAAAAATAACTCAGGATTTTTATTTATTATTTATTTATTTTCTTAGTAAGAATTTCCTTCCCCACATAAGATTCCGAACAGTATTCTGGCAGTATATCTCGCAGCTGCTGTCCCAAAGGAAAATTTCTAGTTGAGCAAACAGAAAGTGCTTCTTTCCCACTGGAATGATGGCTGTTTGTTCCGGAGGGTTTCCCCCCTCCCCCTCCCCACCCAAAAAAATAAAAGAAAAGATTTATTTCAGAAATCATATACTTGAGAACATTCTCTTTCCTTTTTTACAGAAAAATTCGTGAAAGTGGAAAGTAAAAGAATATATATATATATTTTACTTGCAAAAAAAAACCCCAGTAGCCCCGCTTATACTATGTTTATACCATAAAAAGGAAAAAAAAAATACTTTAACATTTTAGAAAGGGGTAAAAAGACCAGGAAACACAATGCCTTAAAATTTTTACGCGCATTTCTGAATAGTTGAAAAGCGATCTTTCCCCCCCCCCCCCCAGATTTTTTTTTCTTTGGATTTATATATAGGCTAGTAGTTTTGTATATTAAAGGTTAAACTAAGATATTGACCAAAGTATTCCATTCTTGAAAGTAAATAGATAAATGTATATATCTAATAGCATATGTGCACAATTGAGTGTATTGCACTCAATTGGCATTGCCACTCAATGGAAAACGTTATTTCGAGTTTGAAACACGTTATTTATACTATAGATTTCTCTTTACGTTTGTGGTGAACTATAGTGTGGTTTACCATGTTAATGTTACAGTAAATGTGATGAACCGCTTATTATGCGTAACTGCCGAAAATTTTGGAAAGTTTTATAAATTTGTCGCTTTTACCGGTAATTATGCATAATACCAAAGCGTTGCACTGTTGATCATGATAAATTGTATTATATAATATACTCTATATGATAATTCATGCACCTATTGTGTCGTTATACCGGGGTACGACCGTAAACTTTGCTATCATTATATTGCGGGGAGGGGGGGGGGATCCGACCATATTCATCACACGTATACGACATTTAAAAGTTTTTTCATATTTATCAAGTTCATTAATTACATTAGGGTATTATACATAATCACAAATACCATAAATCTCAAGTATTGATCAAATTTAAAGACGATACTTGGTTATCATGCATAACCACAGGTAAAAGTGATAATGTTTTCAATAATTGTTAAATTTAACATGCTTGTGTATTATGGATAATCTCCGGCAAAAATGAATATTTTGTCAGTAAATGTCAAACGTACCAACGGCGTTTGGTTGGTAAACCAAAAAAAAAACGAATGTTCACTGGTAAAAGTAAAAACTTTTTAGTACTTACCTTACGATTGGTAAGTGTGCATAATAAACGGTGATTTATGTTCAGTAATAACTGATTTATCACATTTACCGTAACATACATTGTATTGTCTCGTATAATTAATAGTTTTGTTTATTCTGCCAACAATTAACAAATATCCATTCAAAGTGCACAAAAAAAAAACTAACATACTTTAACATAATTTTCGGTAAAAATTTTGATTTCATCGACCCAATCCGTAAAAAGTATAAAAAAATTTCATTAAATAGAAAACCAAGAGAACAGAATATTATTAAATTAAAATTTTTAAAATTAGATTTAAACATTCCACCGGAATTTTAGAATATTGTTTCTTTGATGAATTTCATACATATATTTTTTAATATGTATAAATTTGTAATCTGTAAGTATTAAGTTTGACAAAGTAAAAAAAAAAAAATCTATTCACTGAATTATAAATTCCTTGATAAGCACAGTTATAAGAAATTAATCTCATTTATAACATGAGAAGTATTTTAATTGATGAAAATCAAATTTTACGAAAATACCACGCTATGTTCGAAAGGATCAAGCTAATTTGAACTTTTCTCGGGGCTTATAACAGTATTAATTTACATTCTTCTAAAAATTTTACATATTTTTTTTTTTCTAAATGAAAATTTTTTAATTTTCCAATTTCTCATGAATAAAACATCGTTATTAGTTTCGAAACATAAATATTCATTAATTGCCTTTCATTTGCAGGAAGACCAAAGGAATCTGATGGTTGAATTTTTGTGGTATTCGTGGATTTTCACTGAAAAAAACAACAACTTTTTTTTTAATGTTGGAAGTAATCTTTGTAACATCAATCATTCCAACCTGTGTGTGACAGGACGGCGAATCAGGAACATTATGATTATTTTTTTTCTAATTACACACAGATATATAGAGAGCAGTTGAAAACATGGTTTTGAAACTTTACATGAGATTCGCTATGTACTGGAGAATTTTGTTTTTTAATTATTTTTCCAAGTTTATTTTTTGTTTGCCAAATTATGGTATGATTACCGGTTTTCTGATTGGAATTAGCAATTTTATCTCAGACTTTGGTACTTTGATAATTTTTTAATTTAAAAAATACCTGAGAAAAGAGATTATATTGATATTTTGAAAACAAAACGAATGTTTCTGTTTTCATGAAATACTAGCTATAATAGCCGGTGCTGCCCGGGTCTTCTTTAAGGCTGTTTGGATCACGTGATATCTCCCTCTTTCTTTGAGGGATATGCAAACCGTGTTCATGTTAACCAATACGGCGACTTCCTGCGCGACTTCATGAAATAAACAAATCTAGATTTAAAGAAACATAGAAACTAATTTTTTTTTTTCCTTTTTTAAGGGGTGCTAGGTATTTCGATCCCGCTCTCGAACTTCAAGTTATCTATATCTGCCTGTTTCTGAAATGTTCCAAAAATGCTTAATTAAAGCTGTGGAATTTCTTCGATATACTTTACGGGCCCATAATTAATTTTAAAATATCCTAACCCATATGAATTGATGCAGTTGAATATCAGAAGACAATACGGAGACATTAATTTTCATGCTTGAGAGGATGTAAATAAAAAGTTGAAATCAATGCTATTGCATGGATATCCAACTGAAAAGTAGGTCCAGATAATTATTCATATTTAATGTCCTGGGCTTCCTATATCTCTAAGCGAATTCAATATTTCAAAAATCGGGAATTCAATACAATTTTTAACATTATTTATGTGGCGGAAAGCTTCACCAAATTTCCGCATTTTCTACAGTAAAATCGTAAATTTTAACACTGATTTCTATGAGGATCACCCTTTTTCTGACCCTCAAAGCGATGCTGATGATGATGATTATGACGTCTATTCAAAACGCCTCATTACTGGGAGTATTGAAAATGTGGCCAACCATTATAAAGGCATAAACTATTATACATATGCTAATAGGATTTTAGAAGTGACAAACCATTGTAAAGGCATAAAACACGTCTGAAACGCGTTGCTAGGGAACCACGGTAAGCAAAGTAAACGTTCGGAAAGTGATTGTTGAGGCCCAAAAACCATTGTTGCCCGACAGTTTTTGCCCATTTGGGACACTTGCCCTGCTCTGACGGAATTTTAAAGTAGCCTATCGTTCAAGTCGGGTCCCATGTGGTATATATGCAAAATTTGGCGACGATAGATCTAAAATTGTAGATTTGTATAGAGAACATACAAACACACAGATAGAAAATACATTATATATATATAGATATTTGAATGCATGCAAATATATGGTTTGATTATATTATAGAATCAACACAGATCCTAATAATAATTTTTCCGAAAAAATCAGCAATTCGAAGGTAATTTCAGTGGCACGCACCTAACCCCTACTATTATTATAACAATGCACATTTCGGATCGGCATTGTTCTGTTATTATCATCGAAGATAACTTTGGTATGCATCAAAGTATATATAACTGGCATTTAAAAATTTTTAAGCTTTTGTCGTCCACTGATACTGACAATACCAACTTTTTTCAATCAATCGGAATCAACTTATCCCACCGAATGCTTTTTTGATTGAAATAATGTATTATGATACTAGAAACTTGTGAAGAAATGAAAACAACTGCATTTTCTTATCTACTAGCAGTAAATATTTTACTACAAGAAGGTAATTACTGAGAACTAATACAGAAATTATAGATTGATTATAAAATAACAAAAAAAAATAGATATATGTAATTTTTTCATATGCACGTAAAACAAAGTCTTGATTTTTTCCCCTCAAACAAATTCTTGAATAAGAAATTGCTAAAGCAAATTGTTAAAAAAAATTTCTGCAAAAAAAATTCTTTAAAAACTTCCGAAACAAGTTCTTAAAATAAATTTCGCTAAAAAATTCACTAAGAAAATTATTTAAAAATTTCACTAAATCAAATTTTTAGAAAAAAAGAACTTGATTAAGGCAAATTCTTGGAAGAAGCTTCCCGGAAAAAAATCTTAAAAAATAACTGCACTAAATGAGATCTAAAAAAAACTTATTAAGAAACAAGTTCTTAAAAAAAGCTTCATGGAAACATGTTATTAAAAAACTTCACTCAAACAAATTCTTAAAAATCATCACAGAAATGAATTATTGGAAAGACATTCATTAAAATAAATTCTTAAAAAGTTCCACTAAAACAAATTCTTAAAAACTTCACTAAAGCAAATTCTTAGAGAGATATTCGTTGAAAAAATTCTTAAGGAAACCTTAACACTAAAACCAATTCGTAATAGAAAACTTCGCTGAAGCTAATTGTTTTTTTGGCAATACTCGAAGTCAGTCACTGATAACTAATGATGCATAACTCACTCCTAAACATACATAAATAGGCGTATAACAAATCTCACTACATAAACTTGCCTGAGTTTAACTCGAGTAAATTAACTAGCCACCCATGTATCCTTTCTCTCTATCAATAGGAAAACAAAACTCTGACTAGATCCTAGCAATAAAGTTGCTTTGGCAGCATTTCCAGTCTCCAATTCAGGAGGAAAAAAAGAATAGACAAGGAAAAGGAGAGGAATCAAGGGATGAGTCGGATAAAGGAAAGACTGTCGTCATCGTCAGAGTAAAGTCGGGATTTTTAGGAAAGAAAACGGGGACAACTCCAGAGACACAAAAATATTTGAAGGAAAGAAAAAAAAAACATCGAAGTAAAAGAGAAAGAATGGACAAGGAACTTCAAAGGAGATAAAAATGAACGATTTTGCCATAGGAAAAAGCCACCACCGACACCATCACCCGTCCCCTTTTATATACACACAGGGCTTCCTCTCATACCTTCCCCCCACATTGGAAGTAAAAACGGTAAATGGAGCTTCTTGAAAAAGAACGACCAACGTTTTCGAAATGAACCAGAGCTGAACCCTCCAGCAAAATAAAAACACTGTACGTATTAGAGTACGAATAGATATTAAAAAAAAATGAAATAAATAAATAAAATGGATGCGTGTGTGAACCATTAGCATGATTGATACAGGTGCTCGTCCAAGTAAAGCCTTCTCATTTGGCCCAAAGGATTCACCCGACTTCTTGTATGGTACAGATAGAAAAGATAGCCTGAAACTACAATATTTCTTGACGTAGAATCCAAATACACCAGTAAAGTAGGTTTTTTTTCCTTTTTCTGAAGTGAATACCAACGATAAGTAAGTAATAGCATTTGGTACAACTTTTTTTTTTATCAATCTATGAAATTCACATTAGGTTATTTACCTATTATTTGTTTTTGTGTCTCCGTCTTTCATCCTTAAATCCCTGTTTTTCGCAGGTTTTTTCTCCGTTTTTACAACTTGTTTCTTCTATAAGGTAAAGCCCAATTTCACAAGGGATCAGGTTCTTTTTTTGTGTCGTCTCTTCGAGTTTTTTTTTTTATAGAAAATTAAGTGCATATCATGAATTTACTATTAAACTTGTACTTGTCCGCGTTTTATCATTGGATTTCCATTTTAAAATTTCCATGGAATTCTTTGGGGTTTTTCGAATAAATTTCAGATTGGATTTTTATATTCAGGGTTCAAATCCACAAATGCTGATTTTAGGTGATGCGATCGTCACCAGTGGAATTGATTTAGATATGATTATCGATGACTTCAGAGCTGTTCGGTTTCCTGTGGCCACACAACGATGGCTTGCCGATTTCCATTTCCAAGGTAATTGTCCCTTTGGGAATATTCTGGCAGCTGAGGTTGATTTTAGTGAGTATTACGTAATTTTATTTCGTAAATGGGAATTGGAATCTCTTAATGGTTCACTGCAGTGACTACACCGAATACATAGTACGTACATTTGTAGACACATTTCCAGGTTCCACTAACATTTATCGTGAACAACTAAGTACTTTCATTTTGTTCGGCACCATGACTATAAATCGAATGTTATAAAACTTTCTCGAGCACCAGATAAAGACCGAGTTAGCTAGGAACACACGCACTATGGCGATTGTAAATGTCGCAAAATTTTCGAATATTCTACGAGTGTGATCATGAAGGATACCTTAATGTGCAAAATAACTGATCTATCACGGAGTTTCTTATGAATTGAAAAATGAAAAAAAAAACTAATTTTTCTTGTGGGATTTCTTAATCGTGTTGGTTTCATGTTTTCGCTCGATCAAATCCCATATTGGGCGGATATGCAAATGTGAGTATTGCGTCTAATGACGTAAAGAGATTATAAAAATAAAAGGATTATGTGAACTTTTTTCTCTCCGATCACACGGAGATGAATTTGTCGATTGATATAAGGTGTTTCTTTTTTCACTCCGTTAAATTACAATTCAAAATGTTCTTTTTTCCTGAGAGCAGGGGTTCCCGAGATAGGTCGTTATCTAAATCCACTAATAACCAGGGAATCTGAACTATGGGGTCCTCACTCAAATGTGATTCGCAGGGGGCTTCCGAGAAGGGTCGTATAAATGTTCACATTTCCGAGAAAGGTCGTACCCAACCTTCATTCGTTAGGGCTTCCGAGTTGGGTCGTAAAAATCAATTAAGCCAGCGACTCGAGCTACGGATCACAACCAAAACTTGATTGACAGGGACTTCCAAGATGGGCCATAAAATCCACTTACGGTCCTGTTATAAATGCACTTATTGCGTCACTGTTTTCACTAATTTCGAAAAACAGTCACATGTGTCGCGAAGCTGATATCGTTGCCGATTTTGGATCGCGGCTGAAAGAGGTTAAGAACCCATGCCTTAGAGCTTAAGGATTTGGAATAAATAGCTGCGTTACTTTAGCATGAAAATTTCGTATCGTTATTAGATTCAGTTTTTTTTTTAACAAATCGATAATTTTTTTGATTGGAACTAATCGTCATTCCCTAAAGCAGAAATCACCAACCTTTTTCCAGTCGCGAGCTCTGCCTGTACTCATCAGCAAAAGAAGAGCAGCCCCTTACGGCAAGTATATACGGATGCATGAAATGACGATGATTTCAATCCATGAATGCAATGCCACCGAGGTGTTTAATTGGAACTTTGATCAAGTATACTCGTGAGCACAAAATCGGGTACGAGCATCGAGCACTCTGGGTACTTAAGGGAGCACCGTAGTGCTCGCGAGCAACGGAGCAACACTGTTGAAGATGCCTGCTCTAGAGCAAGGATTCACAATTTTTTACGAATGCTGCTTCAAGTATCTAGTCTATCTCACGATGAGATGAGAGTTCCAAGTATTCAGCGGCACAATTTCGGAATGAGATAAAAGTTTCAAATATTTAGCAGCAACTCGTAACGTATTCAGTACCGAAAGATTTCGAGTATCTAGAACAGGGGTTTTCAACCTCCCTCGAGTCTCGTGTGAGCAATTTGCCTACACCCATCTTCATACGAAAAGCACCCCCTTATGAAAACTTTCACATATTTATGCCTGAAATTTCCGTAATTGTAATCCTCAAATACAACTTTTACAAAGTGTTTAATTAAAGCGTTGATCAAGTGCTCGTGAGCACAAAATAGGACGCCAGCATTGTTGATTCCAGGAGCACCACAGTATATTCGCGAGCAACGAGTTGAAGATGACTGATCTAGAGCCATAATCTCGTAAGGGTTTCAAGTACCTAAGCGCATTGTGTCTCGTAATGAAATTCAATTTAGATTAAGATTTCAAGTATCTAGCGGCTATATCTCGCGATGTGACGTGAGTTTCAAGTATTTAGCGGCACAATCTCGGGATGAGATTGGGGTTACAATTACATATTGCGGTTCATTCTCGCGATTAGATCGGATATTCAAATATTTAGTGGCACAATGACACAGCGAGATTAAAATTTCAAGTTTAGAGACGTCACGAATCAGACCCCTGCCAACACCACCTATAGCAAAAGGCCTCTGCGCGAAGCTCGTGGAGTCACTGAAGAAGTTATTTCACCTGTAGTCATTGGGTATACGGTACAATTATTCCCGGTACAATTAGCTCCCAGATATTTCATCCCCTGTCATTTCGCCTGCCCTAACGGCATGAGTGAACGAGTGAGTGACCGTATGACTAACCAAGTGACCGATGACCGTGTGAGTGATCATACGAGTGACCAAGTGAGTAACCGAGTGACTGATTGTATGAGTGACAAAGTGAGTGACCAAGAGACTAACCGGATGAGCGGTCGTATGAGCGACCATAAGTGAGTGTGAGTGATTGTATGGTTGAGTGAATGAGGTACCAAGTGAGTGTGTGTGTGACGGTATCAGTGACCGTATGAGACTGATCAAGGACAATCACCTTGACACTTGTTCAATCATACGGTCATTAATCCCTTCAATTCGTCACCCATGCGGTCACTCACGCATTCTCGAGTGAGAGCAGCCAGCGAGGGTCGGTGTGATTGGGTCCAAAAGTTAAAGCGCCGAAAAAGTGGTTTGGACAAAAATGATCAAATGAAGAAATAAAAATGGAACAATGAAAAAATAACTGAAATACCATACACACGGAATGCACACACACACACACACACAAAAGATAATTTTTGCTTTTCCGGTCCTTATTACAGATCGAGAAAAGAAATTATCCCAAGAATTCTAATTTGTCCATCACTGCGGGATGGAAAGCACCAAAGTCTCTATCCCATCAGTCTTTAAGTAAAAAGAAAGCAACGCCCATGTTTGATCTCCATCTTATAGGGAATACGCCAATACTTTAGTCATGCCAATGTTCGTTGTCATATCGCTATTACTCAACTTCTACGAGATCGTGTTGGGAAATATTGGAAAAACCTCCCGTGTTCCCCCCCAGACACGAGTATCTGTTTCTCGAACGTCCTTCTGATGATACAAGGGTCTATTCTAAGATCGATCTAATCGATGTCTCGCAGCTGTCAATACATCCCGAATATGCTGACGACATCCATTATCTTTCACAATTACGCGATGAGGTTATACATACGGCTTGGATGGTTACATATTGAAATCTGGCAACGATTCTTTTTCCCTCAATGAATAATATATTAATCATTTATTTATTACTCCGTCATCACGGATAAAAAATTTAGAGTTACACTGGTTAACTGAGTGAAGACTTCTGCTTATTTTGATTTATGGTGATTTTAATGATTAAGCATTCACAAATTTTAGATATTTTTTTTACATTCACCTACAAAAATTTCATACCCCTGCGTGGAATCATATCTGATATGCAGTTATCCCGCCATTCTGAGGGAATGAAAGCAAATTTGCCAAAAAAAACTCCACATTTTTCAATTTTGTAAACTCTTGATAATCCGGCCTATCCAGTAATCCGGGGTTTTTAGGCGGACCAGCATGGAAGAGGAAGACATGTCATTGTGTGTCTGTGCGCAGAAGTGTATACATTATGTAAATTGGTTTTTTCAATTAACTTCCAATAATCCGGTGATTTCGATAGTCCGGCACTCGCTGGCCCTGGTAAGTGTTGGATTAGCGATAGCCTACTGCACTATAAAATTTTCTGCATCTAACTGCGTAGTTCGACCTATGCTAGAGGCATTTTTGATATATTTTAATACAAAGAGCTGGTAAGCATTATGCATATATGCTTCCCATTAAAATTGTATTTTCTCAAAACGATGTTTTTTGTAAGCCAAGAAGTTTTTTTTTTTCAAATACCACTTGTGTGTGTGTTTTAAATGTTTTAGGTAATTTCTGAAAAAAAAAAAGTTGCATGTTGAGGTAAATATTCGAAAAACAATGCAGCCACTAAAATCCTGAAAGTTCCCGTTAAATTTTGTAAAAATGCCCATAGTATCTGTGAGGGGGGGGGGGGAAATGAATGCCTTAAAAGTGAATAGACAATTTTTAAATGTTCCTTAAAAGAAGGGTATTTTTTCCACAGGAAAGCGTGGGAAGCCGAACTCATGCAACAACCCCCTTAAAGGGGTTGGTGCACAATCTTAGTTTCTGTGCTTTCTTTTCGGTGAAAATCCTCTGCCTTTAAGGAACATTTAAAAATTGTCTATTCACTTTTAAGGCACTCATTTTTTCCCCACAAATACTATGGACATTTTATATACGCTAACGAGTGCATTTGGTATTTTAATTGTTGGTTATTTTTTATACAGAATTTTAACTTCAACATGAAACTTTTTCAAAGATCACCAAAATCAACTTATATTTTGTGCCATAAAACTTTTTCAAATAATATTAATAAAAAAATCTTAGTATTAAAGAATATAACACCATAGAGAGAGTGTTAGTGAAGTTTGAATGAAAGGTGTGTGTGTTCAAAAAATGTTACTTATCTAACAAAAAAAGTTTTGAGAAAAGAACATTATAATGGAAAAAATTCGCATATGTATAATGCCTGCCAGCAGTTTATGTATTGAAATATTTTAAAAATACTTCTAGTATTATTTGCCAATTGCAAAATTCGAAAATGTTTTTTAAAAAATTTGCGTGCACCAAGTTAGTGCACGCAACAGTTTAAAGGGAATTTCGCACCGCCTTGATCTCCAGTTTTAACCTACCCTCTTGATTTTTAGCATCTTAAATGCTTTGTTCTGTGTTTGTAAATGTGTTGCCGGAGTGCTGTAATATTTCAACACCCCGGTAAAGTCTAAGAAATAAAGTGTTTTACAGTCGAGAAGGCGAGATGACGGGCAGATTTATTTGGACCCAAACTGGGCAGGGTGGTCGCGCTTTTGAGGCCCCTCTACTTTACCGCAAACAAACTCCAGTCATATATCGCTTTATATGGAAACTCCCAACAAGTGGAATTGGGTGGGAAATGAAGGCGCCATCTATCGGTGGTTGCTCCAGGATTGATAGGTAAAGAACTTCCGCTGATGCTCTATTGGCTGGATTCGAACCCATGGACCCTGGCTCAACATTCATAGTGGAAGACGAGAATCTTACCATTGGAACACTCGGCCGCAATTGGGAGCCCTACTAGCACGACTCGCATTGGCTAATTGAGCGTTTCCTTTACGGGACCGGTCACTCTTGATTGGTTTCGCATAATTTATTTTGACCCTTAAAACGCAAGCATTGGCTGTCGCGATGTAGACCATCAGAGCCACAGCGTGTACCCTTAGCAGCTGGTCGCTTAAGACTATCTAAGCCTATCCCCTTGATTTCTTCTTGTGGTATATCCTAAAGACAATGTTTATGCCTCACGTGTAACCAACATCTAAGAACTCAAAGAGCGTAATTTATGTTGTACTACCCTTGTTAACATCTTGAATTAGTTTAATGTATGCAGGTTCGATTTTTTTACCCGCATAGAGATTTCGAAACAGCATTATGTTCAATGGTATGGAGTGCTTTCTTAAAGTCAATGTAAAAACATAGAGGAACCTGATATTCTCGATATTTTTCAGTCAGTTGTTCGAGAGTGTAAATATGATCAGTTGTAGAAAAACCTCTTCTGAAACCTGCCTGCTCCAATATTCAGCGATAAAACGGGGCAAAATGGTATATCAGGGATATGGACAGAAAGATTTGAAACTTGAAACCATTCATGACTATTCAGTCAAACTTTGTTGAGGCCATTTCCACATGGCTGAAACATCAGAATATTAGTACGCAAGAGATCTCCCGCCTTATCCTGCGGACGAGATGTAGGTTTCCTCGACCTAAGAACATACTGGCCTTATACAGGTCAGTGAATTCGTTTAGTTGTGTAACAAGGGGAAATATTTGTAATTTCTCTTCATTTTATATTATGGAAGGCATCATGTTTTATATGTATTCACCGCTACTACCCGTATTTATCATATTTGATCTTATCACGTATAATCGAATTTAATCTCACATACCCAAATACTCGCATTTCATCGAAATGAACAGGTAGAGGGTTCCACACAAATTTGTCAATTATCAGCTTAGATAGTTGACACTTAGATTCTATAATTACTTATAAATGCATATCATTGGTCTAGCCAATACAATGCAGTGAGTTCCCTCAGTGTTCTTGGAGGTTAAGTGTTTTTCAGAAATAAATATTATAATAACATAACGGGTTTTTCCCCTAGACAGTACCATCAGGGTTTTTATCCCGAAGAAACTCAAGCGAACCCTTAGGATCCTATGTTAAATCCGTAAGTTCTATCGCTTATCCCCCGGACCATTCCATCGCCCAGCAGGGAGGGGGGGGGGGCAATATTGCCTACTTTGGGGAGAAACACAGCTGTATATTATGATATATAGTAGAGATTTCTCGACCTTTTCACGGACTTCTAAATTTCCTTTAATAAGTAAGCCAGCAAGTTATCGAATTCACATTTTCTTAATTGATTCCAAATAGATTGATTGATTTAATTAATACTGACAATCTCAGTACAGCTCATGCTGTATTTTTATTTATTCTTTTATTTACACACCTCTTATACACATACATTCATACACCCAGCTATCACATGCAAAGAAATTGTGATCGTTTTTCAAACAGCTCGTTCAGAGCAGCATCGAACAGCGCAGCTTATGGGAGTAAACAGACTCGGTATGCCCTGAGAAAATGCATCTACTGTACCTCAGTCAGTCTGACACCATGATAAGTATTTTAGTGCAAACCGCTATGTTTATGTCAATTGGGCCGATTTTTTATTAGTTTTTAAACTGTGTCATGGATTTTTCGTTCACCTGTATATCTCGTCGTAACTTCTGCGTTGGATTTGAAATCATAAAGACAAAAAATGTTTTGAAGATACAAATTCAAGGAACAACAGATATTTAAATGGCAAAAATATAATTGGTCGGAAAATAATGATTATTTTTACTGGAATGTGTAAAAAAGCAAAACAAAATGAGATAAATTGTACTACATTCCCGTTTTTATCATAACTACACAAAAGTTAATATTTCTTCTTACTGAGCACGAAACGTTGTTTACTGTTTTG
Organism: Pholcus phalangioides; assembly: GCF_987345545.1. NCBI lineage: Eukaryota > Metazoa > Arthropoda > Arachnida > Araneae > Pholcidae > Pholcus > Pholcus phalangioides. The sequence continues at coordinate 14,196,243 of NW_028301607.1, forward strand.
CTTTCGTGTTTAACCTGAATATTTCGTGCAATCGTGTAAATAAGGAATAATAAACTAATGGAAATGACTATAATGCTAGAAAGTCACAGGAAAACATTAAATTGCTTTGATGTTTTTTGTTTTTTTTTTTGGTTGGCAACAGACTCATTTACTGAGTATTTTCGTGAAGAGTTATTCAAACTCCATCTAAGAAGTTTGGGAGAAGACATGCAGGACAGGTAGCTAATGCTCCAGGGAAGGGGAGTGGGGTGAGCAACCTGGATTTTCTCTCGTGGAAGATTTTTGAAGTGATGGCTACGGCATATTGTTTCCAAAATGTCATTCGTAGATGAGTAACCTCTGTCGATATTAACAGCAATGCATGATTGACAATGCAATACTGACAATAAAATGATGCATCAGTGCGTGTACGGTGCATAAGTGAGTGGTGCATGAGTAAACAGGGAGTGTGGTGATTAAAGACACTGGTGATGCAGTGATTAACGACACTGATATTGCAGTGATGACTGACACACATAAAGAGGTGAATAATGACACCCGTAATGCAGCAATTAATTACACTGGTAATGTAGCGATGCATAAGTGACACCAGTAATGCAGTGCCTAATGACACCTGTAATGCATTGATGCATAAGTGACCCTGTCAATGCAAATGATGCATGAGGGACACTTGCTATACAGTGATACATGAGTGGCAGCGGAAATGCAATGAAGCATGATTCACACGGGTCGTTGCAGCGATGCACGAGTACGAGTACAAAAATTATGCAAGTGATTAATAATACTGGTAAAGAAAAGATTAATGATATCGGTCATGCAGTGATTGAAGACACTGGCAACGCAGTGATTGAAGACACTGGCGACACAGTGATCCTTGAGCGACATCAGTAATGCAGCGATGAGTGGTGCCATGGCAAGGTGCTCGTCTACCCCAATGAAGGTTTACATTCGGTCGATCATGGGGAAGAACATAGATAGCAAGTTCTTTCCCGACCACAGAGTAAGAATAATATAGAGTGCGCGCGAGGGGTTACAATGCGAAGCAAAGATCCGGAGTCACGTGACTCCGGTCAAAAGGCTAGTCAGGGAATCTCGCTTTCAATGCTTTCCTTATGGCTATTCGTATGACGATCTACACGCGCTGTCTTATTTTTGATTAGAATGGCCAACACTTGCGCAGCTTTCGGATGTTCTGAACGGTTTAGGAAAGGGGGACCAGTATCCTTTCACAAGGGAATACTTTTTTGCTTATTCCCCTTCTTATAAATTAAAAATTGGAATATTAAATTGACGATTCAATGGATTTCTGACGTAGTCTCAGTTTTTAACGATTCCATTTTGGATTTAATTCAATTAAAGTTCAAAGTTTTGGTAAAATTCAAATGTCATGAGCCATTATTAAATGTTTTAATAGAATTTTTGGCAATAAATGATTGAAGTAATGAGTTTTATTAACTTTTAACTGAAATATACGTCTCCGCAAGATTTGGCTAGATTTGGCGAGTTAGTGAGTTAATTCGAGTTTCGTTCAACTTGAAGAAAATATGCTTTTCAGAATGAGGAATTTACGGCAAATATTTTATTTAAATAGAATGTAATGAAAACTCACCCTCTAGACAATGGCAGTTTTGCATAAAAATGTATAACTACCTCTAAAAATAGTATTTTTACCTCTCTTCACGCTTGAGATAAAACTATTACAGAAAAGAATTTTTTTTATTGATTAATTTGTGTTTGTGTTGTATGTGTGAAATTGCCCTCAAACAAGAAAAATCAATTAATTAATTGATTAATTAATATTCAGTCAATATCTTTATTAGGACCGTCTGAGTTAAGATCTGAAGTCACTATGTGTACCTCAAATGTTAACTTGAAGAAAGAATCATTCTAAAAACTACTTAATGCCTAAAAAAAAATGAAGATTCACACATGTATACTTCTGGAGTGAAGAGGTTACACATATGTGACATGTAACATACATTTACGTACTCTAAATTATTACATATATACGCTACACGAAATTTCATTTCTTATAATTTAGAAAATTACTGACGATGAGGTATTGCAATTTTCTTGAAAAATTCATTTTATTCCTGAAATATTATGTAAGTGTTTACATTTTTGTGTGATGAGGTTATAAGAAGTTTTTCAAGAATGTTGGAAATGAAACTTTTACTTATTATTTAAATATTTCATGACTGAATATGGTACGAGCGTGAATGTGTTACATTACATAACATAATATGATGCATTATAATTATATACTCAAAATAAATGTATGATTAGAGTAATTTTAATGTTCTTGGAAGATAATTTTTATGTTTTAATAACCCCTAGTTAAAATAAATTTTCGAAATTAAAAGTGACAAAGTGAATGAGAAGAGAATATTTTAAAATATTGTCGCGTAGTTTTATTAGATATTCGTTACAGAGCAATTACAAACACAGTCACAATCCAACCAGAACACAAAAACATATCTAAACATTCCATAAAAAATAAAATAATAAAAAAAAGACAAGAATAAAATATATCTTGTTAATGGCTAGTCTTGCAGTCGAGTTAATAATGATACTTGAATATCTGTCCTATTTTGAGTCTTGCCACATATCTCCCCTCTTCAAATGTTCAGCGTCTCGCTGTAACTGCTTAGAACGACTCCTCGTCAGAGGTCCAGGAAGATTATGAATACTTGCTGAAAGTCGGTTTGCATTCGCTTGTGTACGGCTCTGCTTCTCTGGATGTGGATCTTCTTGTTGCTCTTTTGGGTCATGATACGGCTTCATCCGTAAAACATGAACAATATCCTTCAGTTGCCGCTTTCGGGACTTTTCCTCACAAGGTTCTACTTCATATGTGACTTGTGATAGTTTTTTCACTACACGATAGGGTCCAAAGTAACGTCTAAGAAGCTTTTCTGATAAACCGAGTTTTCGGACCGGTGTAAAAATCCACACGAGATCACCTTTTTTGTATTGAACATCGCGATGAGCTTCGTCGTAACGGCTTTTATCTTTCGCCTGAGCTCTCGAGATATGCAATCTTGCAAGTTCTCGAGCTTCCTCTGCATTCTTTATTAATTTGGACACATAGTCACTGGGAGTATGATCGGGATCATCCGGTAGTATGGCATCCAGTGGTGTCTCTACATCACGTCCATGAACGAGGAAGAATGGACTAAAGCCCGTCGTTTCCTGTTTTGCCGAGTTATAAGCATATGTGACGTATGGTAGTATGCAATCCCAATCTTTTTGTTCTGTGTCGACATACATAGATAACATATCTGCCAAAGTCTTGTTGAACCTTTCTGTTAGGCCATTGGTTTGCGGATGATATGCCGTAGTTAGTAGATGCGAAGTCTTACACAACTCATTTATTTCCCTTACAAGATTTGACAAAAATGATCGACCCCTGTCACTAATTATTTCTCTTGGTGATCCATGCTTTAGAATAACATCTTCAACTAGAAATTTTGCGATTTCCATTGCATCACCGCTTGGCAGAGCTTTCGTGATGGTGAATCGGGTGAGATAATCTGTACATACAATTATCCATCGGTTCCCTTGAGTTGTCAGCGGGAATCGTCCGAGCAGATCTATCCCTATTTTTCGGAATGGGGCATCAGCAGGTTTAATCGGTTGAAGATATCCTGGAGGTCGTTGTGATGGTGATTTTCTTCTTTGACATTCCTTGCAATGAGACACATAACGTCGTACAGTTCTATAAATTCCAGGCCAGTAGAACTTTCTACGTACTTTATCATAAGTCTTTGCCAAACCTAAATGGCCAGCTGTGGGTGCGTCATGAAGGATTTTCAGCACTTCCATTCGAAGATGTTTTGGCATGACCAAGAGCCATGGTTTTCCCAAAGGATCGTAGTTCTTCTCTAGTTGAATTTCTTTTCTGCCAGTAACCATAACATTTCCACAGATTTCTTGACATTTGCTCACCACGGAAATTTTCCGGACAGAATTTCCAGGAATCATATGGTCTTCGGCAGCGTACAGATGAATCGCCTTTCCAGATTCAGGATTGTAGTAAGAAGCTTCACCAATTTGGATCTCACCCATGCCACAATCAATTATTGCATCTGTGGCTTTAAAGAAGTCCCAACCCAATATAAGATTATGGCTACACTGCGGGAATACCAAGAATTCGAATGGTTGTACATTTCCGTTAAAGTCCACTCTTAATACACATCGTCCAAGAGCTTCCACTAGCTTTCCACTGGCAGTACGAAGGATATTACCACGTTCAGCGAATAACGGTGTTTTCAACTTGCGACGTAAATGTTCTGTAACGACGGAATAGTCAGCACCTGAATCGACCAAAGCTTTCACATTATGTCCGTTTATCACGACAAATACAGAATTTTCCATCAGTCTAGCCGCTGTATGCACTGGAGGATTTCCTTCAATTGCGGCCTCACCCCCGTAACAGGTCGCACAGCCTAGTTTTCCTCAGCGGATCGACCAGGCGAACGGCTTGGACGGCGACCTGGGGAGCGCGACTGTCGGCGAACTGCATTGCGTCTGGGGTATGGAGAGCTGCTTCTATAACGTCTGTCGTCGTCTCCACTCTCGTGTCCATATTCGGCTAGAAAATTAGAACCCAGTGTTTGAAACTGATTTGGTTCCATCCTTGATCGTCCAGAGTTGTAATTCAGTTGTTGATTTGACTCCCTCCTGGCCCTTATATCTGTGAGGTCACGTCTTCGATCGCGGCAATATCTGATCACGTGTCCAGCTCGACCACAATGGAAACAGACCGGTACATTTTCAGGTGTACGCCAAAGATCGGTTTTCCTCTCTACGATTGAAGTTGCCGGTTGTTGTGGACGTCTCGGTCTGGTTTTCCAGGAATTCCTCTTACCTCTTTCTACGGGCATCAAGGATTCGGTGTCGTCTCGGGTGAGAGGGGCTAGCGTGTCCTGGATCATGTTTCGTACCTCTTCCCGGATCATATCCTCCCGACATTCAGTTTCATCGTCTCGTGCAAGCGAAGCTATCTGAGGAATCACTCGTTGAATTTCTTCTTTGACAATGCGTCGGATCAATGTTGACAAACTCTCTGCGGTCATCGAAGATACAGCCGTCACGTTTGGTAGCCTTTCATACTGTGGCTTGATTACACGACGTCTCCTCATAGTCTCGATCTGTCGACAAATAGATATGAACTGGTCTACTGTAGCTGCTTCTTTGTTTATCAGTACTTGGTAGAAATCCTCTGCGATCCCTTTCAGGAGATGGGAAATTTTCTGGTCATCTGTCATGGATGGATCAACTTGGCGGCATAATGAGAGAACATCTTGAATATAGGACTCAAACTTCTCACACGGACGCTGCGCCCTGGTTCTCAACAGGTCGTCCGATCGTCGCTTGATGTCCTCGGGCTGTCCGAATGTCTCTTTGAAGTCTCGCTGAAAAATTGTCCAGCTTGTAATGAGATCTTCATTGTTCTCAAACCATTGCCTAGCAGTATCAGTCAAATAAAACACAACATTAGCTAAGCGAATCGAGTCATCCCAACGATTGTAATTGGAGATCCTTTCATAATCTTTCAGCCACTTTTCGGGGTTTTGACCATCAGTACCGGAGAATATGCAGTGGTCGCGAGGCACTTGGTACATGGGATAAGCTGGGGCATATGCATTGGGAGCAGGTTGAATAGATGGAGCTAACGACTCACCTTCCGGATTCTTGGACATAGCCATCGGGCACCGACGTCTTCTAAAAGAGTCAAGCAGTGATACAAGCTCAGAACCTAGCCCTTGCAGTCTACGGCTTCTTCTGATTGAGTTTTCCGTAATTTTGGACTACCCGGCGCCTCCACCAAATATGTCGCGTAGTTTTATTAGATATTCGTTACAGAGCAATTACAAACACAGTCACAATCCAACCAGAACACAAAAACATATCTAAACATTCCATAAAAAATAAAATAATAAAAAAAAGACAAGAATAAAATATATCTTGTTAATGGCTAGTCTTGCAGTCGAGTTAATAATGATACTTGAATATCTGTCCTATTTTGAGTCTTGCCACAATATAAATGAAATAGACTGTATATATAAGAGATAGGTTATATATATAATTCTATTTAAAAACTCAAAAGTCTTAAATTATTAGGAATTATCCCTCTTTTGGAAAATAAAACAATTTCGTTTTTCAATATTTGTTTATATATTATATAGAATTGATTTTTTTTTTTCGAATCCCTCATTCCCTAAATATTTTACAAAAGAATGAATGAAATTCATTGAAGAAATGAAGGAAAGTTTTCATCAACTCCATCGAGTCAAATTTCGTTACAGCAGCATCCTTCCGTTAACACGAAATCACTAGGTTCTGCGAAAACAAGCCAAATGTAATAGCGCAGAACCTGTTCTTCCCCGACAATACTGCTCATCTTTTCTTCACGTTCGACAAGTTTTATGAATAGCGTGCACGATCTACCATATCTTTAGTCTATGTTCCCGACGAACCGGAGACGACCACGGATAGATGATGTCTCCATTTCCGACCCAACTCTATCGGTAGCAAATTGCTGTACAGCGATAAAACTGGAATTGGTGTGAGGTAAAGTAGTAGTGGTAATGCAGAGATGCATGGGTGGCACAGGCAATGCAGTGATTTCTGACATAGGCAATGCAGTGATTATTAATTAATGATGTCAGCAATGCAGTGATTAGTGATTAATGACATCAGCAATGCAGTGATTAGTAATTAATGACGTCAGCAATGCAGTAATTATGCAGTGATTAGTAATTAATGACTTCAGCAATGCAGTGATTATGCAGTGATTAGTAATTAATGACGTCAGCAATGCAGTGATTTTGCAGTGATTAGTAATTAATGACGTCAGCAATGCAGTGATTAACGATACCGGCAATGTAGCGAAGCATGACTGACGCCGGCAATACAAAAGAGGCATGAATGACACCTTCAAGGCAAATGACGCATGATTTTGTGGACGATAAATAAGGAAACAAGTAAGTGGTGCAGTAGTTGTTACCGGCTAATATATTTCTATACGGGTTGATCGTAATCACATGGGTTTATTGCGACTACGAGTCACGAAAACCCAAATTCGACCTCGTTACCGGCGCACAGTTGGTACGCTAATCCAATCACGACGAGAAAATTCAATCCGGTTTGAATTGCGAAAAATAAATTTCGTCACAATGGAAAACCGGCATGATAAACATTTTACATTAAGAAAAAAAAAAGTAATGCGTAATTTGCCGATTTCCTCACGTGGAAGATGGATGGCAGCGCATATATAAAACCTACCGACACCATGCATAATTGCAGGGTCTTGTTCATTCACCAAAACGAACTTTCGGCACGATCATTTTTTCAGGAAAAACTGCATTAAATTGCCTATATGAGGATAGATCGAGGTTGTGAACAGACTCATGAGTGAGATGAGGGGAACAGTGCAGTGATATACGAATTTGTAGAAGGTTAATAAGTAGGCCTAAGTGATGCATGATTGCCAATAACAACACTGTGATGCACGCTGGGAATAATCAATGTATTCATTGATTGGCACTGCTGTTCGAAAATCCCAAGAATTCCATAGATTTTGGAAGCGGCGATGGCGATTATGGCCACGAGTCCTTGTTTATGAAGCAATAGATGTTTCGCACACCATGACTTTCAATGTCCTTCCCACAAACACACGCTGGGGCAAACTAATTGCCCAGCAGGTAAGGCAGTCGTCAGCGCCTCCTATGATTTTCGTATTTCAGATATGGTTCCCCATGTAAGGAAGGGGTACAGGTATTCTAAATCTCCTTCCAATTCGTTGACGCGTATTTTTAAGCTGTTTGGTACGAATTACAGAAAAAACAATGTAAAATATTCTTATTCTTTTAACGGTATGAATTCATTCATCGATTCTGTAATTAGTTCCATAACTACCTCATGTATCATTTGCATGTTATAAAAGCAACGATTTAATCAAATAATATAATCCCAGAGTCTCGTAGCAAAGTAGCATGCTCACAAAATTCGGTAAAAGCCTTCATTCTCTTGAACCTAATAATGGTCGAAAGGAAAAAAAAGGTTTATTTATAGTGAGAGACTTATTAGGAAAGAAGCCGTCGTGTTCATGGTTCATTAACCGGAGCCTGGGATTTTGCCAAAGAATTTGACATTAAGGTTAGCGTGGTAACAATCTCTCAATGGCTTTTATATTGGAAGATACCATACGGACTTCCATAGGGTAAAACGTCTAGTACGAAACTGCAAGTATGGCTTCCTAGTTATAAATGAATAGGTTGATATTAGGGAGATTCGAGCATTTCCCGTGGAATTATTCATGTTTAAGCGATTTGGAAAGCAACACGTAGTTTATTGCATGATTATGCAGCGCGAAGCATTATGGGTGTTGCCTCCCTATGAACTTTTAGAATATTTAACCAGCTTTCGAAACAAATAAGCTTCATTTTTTCAGACACTAAAAATTTTAAGATATTTTTCTCGTAACTTTAATCGATTGCGAATTCTGGTCTAGGACAACATTAGTTCAAATACACGGGAGCTGTTATGGTCTGGTCTCAAACACATCATGAATGCTGTTCAAGATCACAAATGCTTTCTTTAATCGGAGCATGCGACTCTACCGAAGAACCTGACATTGAAGTTAGCTTGATAACAATCACTCGATGGGTTTTATGCTGGAATCCGACTTCTCTAAAGGGTAACGCGTGTGGTATGGTGCTGTGATTTGGCTTTATAGTTAATGAATAGGACAATATTAGGCAGATTCGAGCATTTTCCCTAATGAATTATTCATATTTAAGTACTTTTTTTTTCATACTTAAGAAGCACTGTATTTTTCCCCGACTTAGGAAGCAACAAGCAGTTTATTTATTATATGGTTATGTAGAGCGCGAAGGAGTATATGGATTTTATCTCTCTGTGAACTTTCAAAATATTTGATTGACCGACAGAGAGAGAGAGAGAGCCAAGAAACACCCAGGCTCTATTGCACAAGATGATTTACTCACATTGTCCCATGGGAACTTTGGTGTTTATGGAGATATATTGAATATTAAAATTAAATTGTGTGTCATCTATCACTGGCAGCAAATACAAGTGGGTGGACCGACGAACTCGTGGCAGGAGTTTTGGAGGAAATAAGAGGGAAAAGAGTTTCTGTCACAGGGAAGCTGCTGAAGGTGTCACTGAAACCACAGCAGTTTTAAATGTAGGTGACTTCGTAGCCGTGAGGGAGAATCTATCCGTGTAAAATGCACACCAATTTCGATGGAAATCTAAAATATTGCGTTTCCTGTATGGTAAGTAAAGGAAAATATTGGATTTGGCCAAAAAAGGCTGATGAACGTTGGTATATAGGAGGGAAAAAATATTAATAAAAGCTGCTCCCAAGAAAAAAGGGGGAGTGCAGAAGTCTTTTTGGTTGATTTGAAAATTTAAGCATTTCTATTTCATTGAATGAAAAGTTGTTGAAAAGCATTCACCTGTTTCTCAATTTATTCATTGAAAACTTAAAAAATTGTTAAACTAAAAAAAAAATTCTACTACTAGAAGTTAAAATTTACTGGAGTGTTTCTGCTTTAAGGTAAGCGGTGTGTAGGTGTGTCATCATCGATTCGATGGATGATGTTATCAATAAGAAAAGAGGTGGTTTCATTAGATTGGGTGAGATTGAACCAAAAAATATAAAAACTCTCAACTACTTCCTTCCACTTAATTTTTTTTTTCTGCTTCGAAATGGAAAGCTGAGATGTCTATCTAATTTTCGGCACCATTTTTTTAAATTTTTAATAACGTGATCCTCACATTTTCCCCAAGATATGTGTAAGATCGGTCCACGGATTTGTTGCTGTCACCAGACATCCATGCCCGAATTCGAACCCAGACATACAAAGTCAGAGACTAGCTTCCCTAACCACTAAAGTTTCAGTCAATTATGCTGGTAGATAAAAAAAAAAAATAGCATAAAAAAACCTGAAAACCTAGCACAATCTCACTTCATTTTACTGTACATACCTGAAAAATTTGAACGCAAAAATTTCCACAAGTCATCAAACTCACTGTTGTGATCATAACACAATCTATCTCTTTACGAATAAACCAAGAACCTTTAAGTGGTTGAGAGTCTATTATATAATATCCGATGGTAGAAAAATCTAGAAGTCATCATTTGTTTGAAGACATAAAAAGAAAAAAATTCAAAGCAATTCGTAATGCATTAAGAAGTCATTTGGCTCGATTACACGTGAAAAATTTTTTTTTTTTTTTTACTCCAACTTCCATCATGGATATTAGTTCTCCCGGTAATATATAAGTTAAACAATAAAAGAAAAAGTTCTCAGATGACTATTGATGGATGAAAAAAAAAAATCTCATACACATTGAAAAATAAGAAACTAAAAGAAAGGAGACCTCTCGCTTCTCATTTGTCTTCTTCCAAACGAATGAACGCATCAGATTAAGAAAACAAAAGGGAGAAAGAAAAGTTAAAAAAAAAAGGAACTTTCAACGTCGTCTTATTTTCTTCCGGCAAAGTTGACGAAACGAATGTTGAAATTTTCTGCTTGGCGAAGCGTAGTTTCGCATCAACAGTATATCTAACGCACTCACACACAGACACGACGCAAAAAAAAAAAAGCAGAAAAAGTCGTAGGTTCGAGAAAAGACAGTTTAACGAGCAGGAGACAGATAACAACAAACTCATTCAACAGTTAGTTTTCTTTTCACTAAAATGTTGATAAGAAACTGTTAAGAACAAAAGAACGACCCGTGAACTTTTCTATAGTTACCGAAGACAAGAGGAAAAATGAAAAATTTGTTCCGTTTTTAACGAGCTTCTCTTTATTTTCGTCGGGGAAATGATACGGGAATAGTCTGAGGAGAAAATTGTAAGTATCTATCTCTTCTTTTGGAAATAAATAAGTCGCTGTCGAATGAATCGATTAATTTGAATTACAAATCATCTTGTTAAGCTGTTCCGGTCACTTGCGATAGCTAAATCACCGAAAGATAAATCAAAGGATCGCCAATTCACCAGAAGAACGCCTTCATCCTCTGTCTCGGTCGTCTCTCAACAGCCACTTCGTCGCCAGTGAAGATGTCTACCGTAGATAGAGACTAAAAACGTTGGTGACAATTTCATCTGACAACGGCTGTATAAATCTGAAGTTTTTACTGATGATCAAAGGCCATAGAAGCCCGCGCATTGCAACTTTACCAAAAAAAAATAACTTTTACTTTCATTTTTCTTACACATAGGATAAGCCTTGTATTGAGAATTTTTCTTTTTTACCGCAGTAACTTCTCTGAGCTTTAAAAATCTGCATGGATGAGCATGAGTGGCATTAGCAATGTAGAGATGCATGAGCAGCACCGGTAATTGCAGTGATGCTTGAGGACACCGGCAATGAAAATGATGTACGAGCGACACCGATAATGCGAATGATGGAAGACTTGACACAGGATAGTTTAATTCCATATCCTCTTCTTATGCTGTTCGTGTTACTTGCAACTAGTAGCTCTAAATCACCAAAAGATTCATCAAACAATCGACTAATCACCAGAAGTGCAGTACAATCCTCGGTACAGTCGTCTCTGAACAGCGAATTTGTCGCCACGCCACTGAAGGTGTTTATAACAGATATAAACTTGACGTCTGAAACAATTACGTCTGGACTACGGAAATACAACTCTGAAAATTTCACTCATGATTAATGGTCGTAAAAGCATGATTTTTTCAAGGAAAATTGACTATCGTCTTACTTATATAGGTAGCGTCCTGTTTTTTTTTTTTGGTTTTTTTTTAATCTCAGTAACTTCTCTGAGTTTCTAAAATAAGCACGAACGAGCATGAGTGATACTGCAGTGATGCATGAGTGACACTGGTAATGTAGTGACACTTGTAATGCAGTGATACACGAGGGACACCAGCAATGCAGTGATGTATGAAGGACATTGGAAATGCGGTGATGCATGAGTGACAATGGCAATCCATTGACGAAGGAGTGATACTGGTAATGCAGTGATACATGACGGATACCTGAAATGCACCGGTAAATGAAGGACACCAGCAATGAAGTGATGCATGACATCGGCAATGCGAATAATTCATGAGTGACCCCGGTAATGCTGTGGTGTAGGAGTGATCCCGGAAATGCAAATGATGCATGAGTGACTCCCGAATAATGCACAAGTGACTCCCCCTCTCACCCCCTGCAGTGACGGAGGAGTGACTCTGGCAGCAAAACATGCTTTAATGACACCAGATATTCGAATAATGCATGAGTGACACCGGCAATACAAATGATGCATTGTTGACACCGATAATGCAAATGATGCAAGAGTTGATTCCAGCTATGCAGTTTTCCACGAGTGCCACTAAGAGGTCATATGGATTGATTGTGAAATACCCTCATGGAAGTCCGTTATGCGAAGCTGGTGTAAAAATCCACACTAGAAATTTTCGGATTTCCAGGAAAGGATTACTTCATTTTAGATTGATTCTTATGGGGGGTAATTGTTTCGGTTATCGAACAATTTTGGTTACGAACTTCAAGAAAAAAAAGTTCGTAAACCGAAGATTGGCTGTACAAGTCTTGTTCTTAAGCTGCCCCAGTAACTTCCAACTACGATCGCTAAATCACGAAATGATAAAAAACCAAAGGATTGCTAAATTAACTTTTTCGGCCTCAGTTGTCTCTCCGCGCATCCCGCACTAAAGATAGCTACACCGCAGGCATAGATGAAAACATTCAGAACAATTACGTCTATTTTCCTCTCTCTGACAACTTTACCGGTGATTACTGGCCGTAAAGGAATGAATTTTTTTTTAATCGAAGGATAATTTACTACCAGGTTGGATGCAACTTGTATCAAATATTCCTGATTTTTTCGTTACAGTAGCGTATCTTAGCTTCGAAAATTTGCACGGGCAAGACCCGTAAGCTTACAAAACACACCAACAACTTACGAAAATCCACAGAGAATCTCCATGAGATTGAAGCTTTATTTATGAAAAAAGGGTGTCCCCAAAGTGGAATGCCGGTTTTCTAAATGCAATGGCAAGCAAATACCGATAGTTATAAAAGTTATTCTTGAGGTGGATTAATGTGTAAAATAAGGAATTTTTGTTAATACAATTATTTGTATCATTATCAAAGATCATAGGTTATAGTGACGGACTCGCGATGCGGAGGATCCGGGTTCGAACCCCACAGTGGTGGTCGGCTGAAGTTGGTTATCTGTGGTTCCCAACTTCAAGGCGCAAATGCGAGCCGATCTCCCCGTTAAAAAGTCTCGCCACAGAGAGCAACATTCCTATAACGATAAATCATTCAATCATAACACTTCACTCATAGTTAGAAAAACTGGTGGCAGATGGCAGCACTACACATAACCAGCATTACAGAGAAACAAAAAACTTCACGTCAGGTTTCACTACACGTACACGCACATTCCCGCATGTACCGATTCGTTGGGGGTTCCGCGTGGGGGGGGGGGGTGTGGGCGGGGTGCATGTGTGGTATAGCAGTAGTCGGTAGGGCCTCCAAAAAATGGCTCGGGGAGGTTCTTAAGTCAGCCACCTAGTTGGGCAATTTGCCTGTTGTGGCGTTGTATTTGTATAGAGTGGTGACATGCAAGACCGTGGCCTCTTGTGTGTTGGACGAGAGTAAGAATTGACCACCGTATTCGTGGGATCTGGATTCTCGTTGTTGTTTTAATTGAAGGATGCGGTGTACTGACAGAATCCCGCCACGCTTGTCGTCAATATTCAGAGAAAGTTACTCTAAAGCAGAGATTTACAAATACAAATACAAATACAACGCCACAACAGGCAAATTGCCCAACGAGGTGGCTGACTTAAGAACATCATGGATCCCCGAGCCCCTACTGCTACACCCCACATGCACCCCCCCCCGGAACCCCCCAACGAATCGGTACATGAATGTGCGTGTACGTGTAGTGCAACCTGACGTAAAGTTTGTTTCTGTGTAATGCTTGTTATGTGTAGTGCTGTCATCTGCCCCCAGTTTTACTAACTATGAGTGAAGTGTTATGCTTGAATGATTTATCGTTGTAGGACTGTTGCTCTCTGTGGCGAGACTTTTTAACGGGGAGATCGGCTCGCATTTGCGCCTAGAAGTTGGGAACCACAGAAAACCAACTTCAGCCGACCACCACTGTGGGGTTCGAACCCGGATCCTCGCATCACGAGTCCGGCACTATAACCACTCGACCACCACAGCGGCAAAAAGTGCAATTACTTGGAGGTGGGTGGATTTGAACCCATGTACCCTGAATTCTTCCCATCTCTAACCCCGTATCTTACCAACCCACCACTACAGCTTGTACCTTAGTTGAAATTTTTTGTGTTCCATGGTCCCCCCCCCCCCCGTCAATAAGATGAACACCGTGGATCACTTTACCGAATGATATTCATCACATAATAATGTAAAACCACCAAGTTAATTTTCTCACCGAAGCTCACTGATATAAGGAACTCCATGGAGCTAAGCATCATCCATCAATTTCCCACAGAATAAAATTTAACAATTGCAACCATTTGCTTAGTTTATTGATACAATTCCGGCCACCCTGTACATGTAACAACCGGTGAACGGTAAACAAAATGATTTCATCTACTTTATGTACTTAAATAATCCTAAATCCTAAATCCTAAATATGACATAGTGGCCTGTGGGTTCCGACTGAAATTGGCAATCAGTGCATACCCCTGAGTCATTTCTTAGCCATCCTGGACTAGTAGTGCTATTTTCGCCATGGTTGTATATGTTTTATTTTTAAACTACTTAGAGTTTAATATTACCCATATTGGGTTATTAATCTAGGGGGAAAAGAAAGCTTAAGTAGGCTGGAGGAGAAATAGAAAGCAGAAAGTGTCACTCAACAAGGCAGTGACAGAATGTCACTTCATCAGCCTGTTAGGACGTCATTAAGTTATAATTAATGCTATTCTTTTAACATTAATCATTCATCATAATGCATATATTACCTACTCTCATTTTTATGTTCAGCGTCAACTATAGATCATATTAATAAATGCGATTATATGTTATTAAATGCAGTTAATTATGATTATTTGATTGAATATATATTATCTACAGAATTTGATATTTTGCAGTTGGTCTAATTATTTACACTATAAATACAATGTATGTAGTTTCTTATATACATTTTTCACAATCCTGGTACCTCCGGTCTTTTCATAACCAGAAAGTTTTTGGGTCTGGAAAAAGCTGATATCTGATCTTTTGGGGTAAGTGGATATTTCCCTAAGATGTTGGTATTCTGACTCTTCAAGAGTTTGGAAGAGATTATTAGCCAGCTTTTGAGCAAAGGCGTGTATGGTGGGCATTCCTATATCGTTTCTTATACTTCTATTCCTGATGAACCAATTGGCTCCCAGCATAGCTCTAATTGTTTTGTTTTGATATTGTTCTAATTTAACCATGTGTTGATTGCTCGAGTAGAGCCACACTGGTGCAGCATATAAAAGTATGGATCTGATAGCCATTTTGTATACATTTAATTTGTTCTTGATAGTCAATGCTGATCTGCTTGCAAGTATGCGTTTTAAAGTGTGTTTTGCTACGTCTGCTCTTCGTATTACATAATTGCGTTGTTGCACAAATGTCAATCGTTTGTCAATTATTATTCCCAGGTATTTAGTACTTATAACAGGTTCAATGAATTTCCCCCCAACCACTATTCCGGCATCTGGGGGTAGATCTAGTTTTCCTGTGATCCACATAAATACTGTCTTGTCTGCATTAAGTTTAACTCTGCTGTTTTCGCACCATGTTTCGACTTGATCAATTAATTCTTGTAAATTACTTAATGCCTTCTGTGGTTTTCTATCTGTACAAATTATCATTGAATCGTCTGCGTACAGCGCAGTAATACCCTTAATTGCCACTGGAAAATCATTCATGTGATAATTGTGGAGGCAAGGTCCTATAACACTGCCTTGCACTATAGATGATCTAATTCGTCTAGTTGTAGATATTGTGTCATTGATTTTTACATAAAAAGTTCTTGCTGCAAGATAATGACGTACAATTTTAATTATGCTAAAGGGTAGGGCCATTCTAATCATTTTATAGAGCAACCCCTCATGCCACACTTTGTCAAATGACTTACTTAAATCCAACAGTGCAACTGCAGCTGTATCATGATAAATTCTAGCTTCTTGGAGTGTTTCTATAACTCTTAATAATTGTGTGGTTGTAGAATGACCGTCTCTAAATCCATGTTGTTCGGGCCCAATTGTTGGATGAGACTTTTCGTAAGTGTTGATACGTGTTACCACAACTCTCTCGAATAACTTTCCAAAATTACTAAGCAATGAGATGGGTCTCCAATTGCTTGGAAAGTGCAAATCTTGGCCAGCTTTTGGTATAATTTTAACAATTGCTGTTTTCCAGTTAGATGGGAAATATTTGAGCTCCAGCAATCGATTAAAAATTTTGACAATATATTCTAAAATATTATTGGGCAAATTCTTCAGTGCCATATTTGAAATTAGGTCATGCCCAGATGCTTTCCGAATTTTCAAATGTTTTATTATTGTTTTTAATTCATTGATATCTGTTGGAGTGAGAGCTGTTTGTGTTTCAGGTGGAGGATTATCAAAATATTCATTAATAGTTCTAAGCACTCTCTCGACCTGAACATTTGAAGTATTAGTGTTTGGTGAGAATTGCAGTTCAAAGGTATCTGCAAATACTTCTACCTTATCTTCATCTGTATATACCAGTCCATGCGGGCCATGTATAAATGTAAGTCTTTGGCTACGGGGTTTTTGTGCTCTATAAATTTTATAGAACGACCCATCCTCACAATTAGCATCTTCTAGGAACCTTAGAAATCGTTCACTTGTAAATTCCCTGATTTCTCGACGTGTATTGTTTCGTAATGTTGTATATCTGAGCCTATGTGTAGCATCTCTGGTTCTTTGCCACCTTCTTCTAGCTCTATTCTTTTCTCTTATCATTTCCCTCAGATATCTGGGGAGTGCTAATGGGTTGTTTTCGTTTGACCTTTCCCGAGTGGAATTATTAACAGTGTCCTGCAATTTTTGTGTTAATGAGTTTATTTCATTTTCTATATCTATGGTACACTCACTAGCATTATCTGGTGTTTCAATTCCTGTAAGCACTTGCCTATATAGTGGCCAGTTTGTAATTTTTTTTGATTTTTTGTTGTATGGGAATTTCGAAATCAACATCAATAATTGTTGGAATGTGATCTGATGTAAGTGCAGATATTACCTCTACTGCTAAAGGAACACTGAGGTTTTTGACCAGTGTAATATCTAGGACGTCTGGTGTTCGGTTGCTGTCATCCGGATAGTGTGTCGCAGCACTTGGCCCGTATGTAATAATATTTTTATTTCTGCAATACTGCTCTAATATACGTCCTGCTGCATTGTAATTATTTGAATTCCAAATTGGTGATTTAGAATTTAAATCACCGCTAAGAATTGTTGCATAATTGCAGTCAAATATATGATTTAACAGAGAGATATCAAATTGATTATTTGGTGGTTTGTATAAAACACAAATTCGGATTTTTCTAGTGCTAGTGAGGTGCAAATCCACTGCCAACGCTTCGCAATCTCGGGAATGTGGGAGGTCAACAATGTCATAATTTAAATGCCTTTTGATATATAAGGCTACCCCCCCTCCTCTTTCGTGCGTTCTATCTTTCCTTATACAATCATAATTTGCTATCTTAGCTGTATAACATGGTTTTAAAAATGTTTCGCAAATTAACATCAGATCAAAATCTTCATCTGCAACAATTTCTCTTAATTCTTGGAGATCACGAATAATACCTCTGGCGTTCCACGCCATGATCTTGAGATATTTTATTTGTTGTGAACTATTATTGAACATTGGTGAAGTTTACCGATAATAATTTCATAGATATTTCAGTAAAGCTATCAATAAATACTGAGTATTTTTCTTGATATGTCTTAGCTTGTAATATGTTATTAAAACATTTTCTCATTAGACCCATTAACTCCTGTAAGGGGAATGATATCTCATTATTACCGGTATTCACAATCTGGGACACCTCCCCATCTATCCTGTTGGGAGGGATCTTTGCGGTTACCTCATTATTTACACTTTCCCTACGTTCAACTGCAATAGTTGATGTGGGTATAATTTCTGGTACAGAGTATACATTATTGTTTGTTTCAGTCATGTTAACATCTTTTGATGTCATTGTGTTTTTGTTAGTTTCTATTTTGTTATTTTCCACCTCTTCGTGGACATTTGCAGCTTTTGCATCTTTTGCATATGTCTTATGCCTTCTAGTAGGTCTATTATTTACTTCTGTTGGTTTTTGCTGTTGAGGTAATTCCTCAGCTTCAATGTCTATTTTCTCAATTTCATCGTCACTTGAACTTGTGACGGAAAAAAGCCTGGGCTTTGGTGGTCTAAGTTTTTGTGACCCAGTAATTGCTTTAGGACCAGGTTTTTTAAGGTTCCCCGGGTACCTTTTACATCCTCGGAAACTCGCCGGATGATTTAAGGAACAGTTTATACACACTGGTAAGTCCTTACCCTTTACCTTATCACACTGTGATGTGTGATGTTTTTCTGGACATTTGACACAGCGGGATTCGTTATAACAATTTCGGGCTGTGTGCCCATTCCAGGCTTGGCAGTTGTAGCACTGCGTGTACCCCTTCCTTCTTTTGTATGTTTCTACTCTTATCTTTAAGTAATTTAATGAAGATAATTGATATATTTCCTTGCTTTTATCTGTCCTGGGCAAATCAATGAGCCATAGTGGTATTGGGACCATAATCTTTTCACCATCTTTATGACGGGGGCTCTTTAGCTGTACCACACTAATAATTGTGTAACCCAACTCCACGAGAGATTCTTTGATCTCATCGCAAGATGTTGTTGTATCCAAATCCCTAATAACCACTCTTATGTTTTTGTCTGACTTTAGTGTGAATGTGCTAAAATTTACTCCCTCTTTTTCAAGCATTTTAGTCACAGCTCTATGATCATTTTCTGTTGTTACGTGTAATTGCAGTGTTGTGCCAGTTTTTTTGGCATCAAAATTTGATTCACAAACACCCCTAATTTTAACTGAGAGTTCTTTCCAGTTCTTGTATTTTGTCAAATTTAATGGGGGTATTCTGACTTTTTTCTTCTTTTTTTCAACCAACTGCCACTCATTTGTGTTAGTGGGATCTGGATCATTTGTATTTTCTTTTTCAACATTTTTACTTATTGACTTTCCATTAGCCCTGTTGGGCAAACAATTATCAGGTTGCTGAGATGGGCCAGCCACCTGATCATCTGCTATGAGTTTTGTTTTTTCTTGTTGAGTGTTTTGGGAAGCCTGGGATTCATCCGCAGTCCGTGTTTCCTTTTCAACAATTACCTTTTCGTTGACAATAATAATAACAGATTAACTCTTTTTGGATTATTTTAAGGAAGCTTGTAAAATTTTGCTTAGCAGGTATCACAAAATTAATTGCGTATTTGTATATTTCAACGATAGATGACACTAGCAGTACTTAAGTTTCATATATCGTCAGGCACGGGCTTTAGTAACCGCTGCAAGCACGAACACCCACTATTTATTACATGCTTCAGAAGCATTAAATTTTTTACTTTATTTGGAAAGTGTCAACTGATATGGACACCCACGCTTTGACGATAGGCTTCTATCGCAGTGGTTACCAAGCTTTACCAAGGTTGAAATGCGACCCTCTTTTGACAAGAATTTTATCGGTTTCGCACTACATTCTTGTAGAATTTGCTTAGATAAATCCAACCCCACATAAGGCGATAGTAAGTCAGGATTCCAAGCTATACCAATTTTCAATATGTGACGTGACAGTTTTCGTACATCATGTTTACGACACCCTTGTGTTATTCGATGACGCCATAGCGATGTAAAATTCTCATCAATAGAGAAACATCGAAACGTCGTTTTTTCAACGAGATATTGAACATTGCCTTCGCACGTGTTCAAAAGTTCAGAAGTTATTTGAATTCAAACTCTGATCAATTTGGCATGAGGTAAAAGAATCGATTTATGTTTGCGACGCTATTGATCCATACGAATAGGTCATCTTGAGATCAAATTACCATCATTAGAAATTTCGATACTTCGCCTTTCCAACAAAACATTGAACATTATCTCGGCACGTTTTGTCCAGAAATTATTGTGATTCAAAGTCTGACCTACTTTCGTGACATTCAAAAGTCGTATCGATTTATGTTTGCAACACTGTTATGCCATCCGATGAAGTCCTACTGAGATCAAACTCTTATCACTAGAGAATGGATCTTTATTTTTTAACGAGATATAGAACATTGTCTTTGCACATGATGCCTAGAAGTTATTGAATTCAAAGTCTGACTTATTTTCTTGCTGATTTATGTTTGTAACTATTGTGAAGTCATGCTTAGGTCAGGTTTCTTATCTCTAGAGACTAAACCTTTATCTTTTTATAACGGAATATTTTACACGTGTTGTTTAGAAGTTATTGGGATTCAACTTATGAAAAATTTTGGTCACACACCCAAACATCATATTTCATACTTGCGACACTATTGTATTAACCGAAGACCTCTCACCGAGATGAAATTCCTGTAATTCGAAACTTTGACACTTCGTATTTCTAACGAAATATTGAAGATATAATTATACGCTAATATTAATATTTTACTAGACATTATGAAAGTTCGTCTTTTCACGAAGATATTGAACAGTCTTCGCGCGCGTTGTACAGAAGTTATTTTGATTCGAGGTCTGACCTGTTTTCCCGACGCTTAAAAATCGTGCCGATTTATGTTTGTGGCAATAGCGTGCCCTCCGAAGACGACATATTGAGATCAATTTTTTATCACTAGAAACTCAATCTCAACGTTTCTAACGAGGTATTAAACATTGTCTTCGCACCTGCGGCGTCCAAAATTTATTTTGATTCGAAGTCTAACCTATTTTCGTAAAGCTCAAAAATCGCGCTAGCTTATGTTTGCGGCATTATTGTGTTAACGACTAGAGACGTCATACTGAAATGAAACTCTAATTGTAGTAGAAACTTTGAATCTTCATCTTTTAAACTACGGCATAATTAACACGAGGTATGAAAGTTATTTCGAGTCAGTCTGGCCGATTTTCACGACACTCAAAAATCACGCTGATTTATGTTTGCGACACTATCGTGCTATCCGAAGAAGTCATACCGAATTACATTTCTTAAATCACTAGAAACGTTGAATCTTCTTTTTAACGATGTATCGAACGTTGTCTGTGCATGTGCTGTCAAAAAATTATTTGGATTTAACGTTTGATTTGAAACCATATAATTCCACTACTATTTTCTTGGCGCTCAAAAATCGTACCAATTTATGTTTGTGGCAACTATTGGGCCATCCAAATTCCTCATACTGAGTACAAACTTACAATGTAGTATAAAGTTTGAATCTTCATCTTTCCAACGAGATACTTAATATTGTTTTCACACTCGTCGTTCAGAAGTTATTTGGATTCAAAGCCTGGCTTTTTTTTATTTTCTCGGTAAGCTGGAAAATGATATTTCGTATTTGTGACACTAGTGTGTTAACAATATATGTGACACTATTGTGATCACGTTATACTGAGATGTATTTTTTATCACTAGTAACTCTGAAAATTTGTTACCTTTCCAACCACATATTGCTAATTTTCTTTCATGTCCAAAAGTTAGTAATTTGAAGTCAGATCTATTTTAGTGCCGCTCACAAATCCTGCTGATTTATGTTTGCGACACTATTGTGCCCCATTCGATAGATGACATCATACTAAGATCCGTTTCTTACCACTAGAAATTTTGAATCTTCGTCTTTGGAACAAGATGTTGCGCAATGCCTTCGCACGTTTGTGCGTTTTTCAGAAGTTATTGTGATTCAAAATCTGACCCCTATTTTCAGGACTCAAAAATCGTGTCGATTTATGTGTTTTCTATATTATTGCTGCATTCGATGGCATCATACTGACATCAAACTCTGATGGAGTAAAAACTTTCAATTTTCCTCTTTCCAACGAATTGAACATTGTCTTCGCATTGGTTTCTAGACGTTAGTGTGATTCAAAGTCTGATCTAATTACATGACGCTCAAAATTCGTGCCGATTTATGTTTGAGACGCTGTCGTGTCGTCCGATGTGACGTCATACTAAGATTTGTTTCTTATCACTAGAACGGAATTTTCATCTGTCCAACGAGATATTTCACACGCGTTGTTAAAAAGCTATTTGAGTTCATATTGTGACAGATTTTCGTGACGCTCAAAAATTACACTTCATGTTTGCGACACCATTGTGCTCACCGAAGTGGTCATACCGAGATCGAACTCTTATCACTAAAAACTTCGAAACTTTGTCTTTCTAACGAAATATTGAAGCTCGTGTTGTCCATAAGATATTTGAATTCGAAGTTTCATTTAATTACGTGACCTAAAAAGGTACGTTTACATACCTAAAAACCCGCATCGATTCATGTTTGCGGCACTATTGTGCCATCCGATGACGTTATACCGAGAGATAAAATTGTTATTACTAAAAACTGAATCTTCATCTTTTTCAACGAGGTATTGCACACTGCCTTTGCACGTCTTGCTCAGAAGTCAATCCACCTTCAAAGTCTCACTTATTTAAGAGATACTGCAAAATCGTGTCAATTTGTGTCTGCGACACTATGGTACCATCCGATGACGTCATACTGAGATCAATTTCTTATCACAAGAAAATGTGAATGTTCATCTCCCCAACGAGATATTGACCGATACTTATTGTGATTCAAAGTCTGAATAACTTTCGTTACACTCAAAAATCATACTTCATGTTTGCGACTTTATTGTTTTAACTAATGACGTCATATTGAGAATTTCTTACCACTATGGAATTTGAAACTTCGTACTTCTAACGAAATATTGAAGATTGTGTCTTCACACCTGTATTGTAGAAGTTATTTGCCTGACCTATTTTCGTGACGCTCAAAAATCGAGCCAATTCCTGTTTGCGACACTATTTGTGGTATTCGTGATGTGATACTGAGTTCAGTTTCTTCCCAATGGAAAATTTGAATGTTCATCTTCCCAACCGAGATATCGCACACGATCTTCGTACTTGCTGTTCGAAACTTATTGTGATTCAAAGTCTGGCCATCTTTCGTTACTCTCAAAAATCATACTTCATATTTGCGACTTTATTGTTTTAACCAATGACGTCATATTGAGAATAATTTCTTATCACTTGTTTTTTGAAAAAATTTGAAACTTCGTATTTCCAACGATATCTTCTATTTCTTCACACGTGTTGCCTAGAAGATATTTGTCTGACCTATTTTCGTGGAACTCAAAAATCAATTTATATAAGACTTATTCACGGCAAAAATAATTCAATATAGCCCAAGTGTGACTTGAAAATCCGATGAGTTTTCGCATGAATTTTTATAGAGAAACAATCAGTCAACTATGGAAATCAAGCAATGAATCAAATATAATCAGAAAAAAATGTATGCCTACCTATTGACACACATCTCTTACATCCCACGGTGCAAAACCATTTGATCGCGGTCCCATAATCACTGATTCAGAAAACCGTTTACATCTACGAGCACAACATCATTATACCGACATCAGAAATACAAAACACAACCACAAATATGAAAATACAAATGTAGAT
Organism: Pholcus phalangioides; assembly: GCF_987345545.1. Lineage (NCBI taxonomy): Eukaryota > Metazoa > Arthropoda > Arachnida > Araneae > Pholcidae > Pholcus > Pholcus phalangioides. Next base: position 14,219,974 of record NW_028301607.1, read on the forward strand.
TTGTTATTGATATATATTTGCTAGTTTGTTCAGCTTATGTCGTATTTTCTTTTACTCTTTATGATAGATGACATGCTGACTCTGAAGTTTTTGGATGCTCTATCTGGGAAAATATGGGAGGGGAAAAGAAGACCAAGTTTTGGTTCCCACAGATGTGCAATCCATCATCCTTTTACACAGGGTCCCAAAAATTTCTACTTCACCGAGGAGCAGAGGCTAATCTCGAGAGAAATTCTTCGTTTTTCAGAGATAAAAATAATAGACTGCCTTTCAGAGCATTTGAGGTATGAGCAAAATGAGAAGATGAAAGAGAAAAAATCTATTCTTTTCTTTTTGTTGGAGGCTTGTCGTCAAACAGAGCAAAAGATAAAAACGAGGCGAAAATGAAATGATAGCAGCATCAGGAACCTATACAGAAAAAAAAAAAAGCAATGATCATCTCTTCTCCTCACTTTTCTCTTGTTTTTTTCTCTTCACTGAGATGATGGACACAAATTCGAAGTCATTTCTGATCACTTCTGACTTCAAGTGCAAACCTCTTGGCTTGATAAGGTTTTTTTTTTACTATAGAGAGAGTTTTACTCACTTGATTTTTTTTTCCTTACCTTTCATGTCCTTTATTACTAAATTAATTATATCTCTTTGGTTGCTCCCACTCTTTCTGTCTATTCTGTGTTAGAATAGCGAAAAAGAGTGATCACAAATATGGTGGAGCTAGAATTTTTCAAAGAGAGGAATACACTTCTTTCAGTTGATGATGTCTACTTCTTTTCTGAATGTCGGTCCTATAATTTTAGAAATTGCTGGGCAAAAAAACTTTTGGAACGAAGCAAAATCTTCGAAAAATAAGTCAGACTCGTATGTGACGACATCAAAGATTCCGCGTAATTTTGTCGTTATAACCAAGCTGCCATTACAACCGAAGTTACGTTTTCAAAAGCATTTTTAACGAAAACTTTCGGCAGAGGCATTCGAATACTATGCATGAACTTTCTATTTCTTTATGACTATATTTTATCGCAAAATATAGGAAAGTAAGATAATTAATACGGGGCATCAGTGATTCTCTCCAAACATGTTGCCAAATGTCAGCGAAATTTCAAAATATTGCTTATTTACCCTTGAAGAGAAATACACTGATTCAGCAGTTTTACTATAATGTATTTTACTAAAAAGCGAAAGACTTTGGCAAAAATTAGAAATGAATATACGTATAGTCATATTCATTATAATACAATTAACGAATCATGCAAATTACTTTCATTCCTTATTCTTGTAAAGGTAAGGAATCAAAGTAAGCTGCGTTGAAAAAAAAATGGATATTTTTATTAAAAAAAATAGTTGGAAATTGCAAATCGTGCGGAAATGTTTCGTATAGTTATTCATATTTTCAATCCTTGAGCAAGTTGAAACATTAAACATGTAATAAATCTTCGTTTTAAACGTTAGGTATAAATAAAACGTCAGACACGAACATTCTCTGGATACTCGATATGCTCACTTCTCACCTTCGGAATTTCTTGGAGAAAAGTCATTTTTACGACAACAGAAATTTGTCGTTATATTCGAGGAGGTTGCTTTTCATCGACGTTTTATAAGTAAGATTCATCAACATTATATAATCTCTATGGGAATGAGTCCGGGCAGCCTATTATCGATGTTATAGTCGAGGCTTCGTTACAACCGAGGTCATTGTAACTGAGTGTGGCTGTCTGTGTGTGTCGTTGTATCTGAGGTTACTGCGTTTTCAACAACGTTGTGCATGGTTTATAAAAATTATTCTGTATGAAAATCAGCCGTGGCCACCAATTATTCACTTTACAGTCGGAGTCATACCGACTGGGTTCGATTGCACACGTGGGGGTCTGGTGCATGTTTGTCCGCTGGTACGTCTGTCATTACAAATTTACAAATGCAAGCGTTGAATGAATATTTTCCAAGCAGCCGTTGTTCAAAACACAGGGTGTTCCAAAATTGACGGCTCATTTGAAAAATGCATAAAAAAAAGGGAAATTATAGAAATGAGCATTATTTGTTGCGATGTGCTTTGGAAAAGATAGTAAATTTTCATTGGGACAGAATTTCATAATAAGTTGAAATTTTTTCCAACAAATGGTGCCGAATTCTAGAAATAACTAAAACACAATATTTTCAAAATATCCATTATTTGAAGTGACAAGGTGCGGTACCAAAGCCAAATGCACAGAAATTCCTTTGAAAATCTACCAGAATTTTTCTTCGATTGCAGCGCCATCTGTTAGCGATTTCGCAATTAATTTGGGAGCTATGTGTAAAACCAGGCCGTACCCGACAGAGACGTGTTTCAGGGAACTTCGTTATAAGACTAAACAATGTTGTCACTGCAAATATTAGATATTTAATTTCGAACATACCGTGAGTTACCGTTTTCTAGATTTCAGTGCTATCTGTTGTGCAAGAAATTCGGAAATGGTCTTGAAATTGCTCCCTGACTGTAGAATTCACTTTTTACCTGAGCACAGTGCAGCAAACGATGCATTTCTAGCCTTCCCGTTCTTTCTTTAGATTTTTTTTTTCAAACGGCTTCGTCAATTTCAAAAGATTCTTTAAACAGCCGTCGCATATTTCTAAATTTTCTCAATTTTCAACCCCCAAAAACATGTCATTACAGAGAAAATACAGATTCTTCAAAACACCAGAACATCGTTTCTCACCATAAAAAAAAGAAAAAGAAATCGATTCCGAGTGACATACACACACGTACACGCATATACATATTTCACTTACATTTCTTTTGATGCCCCGCGGCACAAAGAACGTCACTATTTTGCATTCCGGATATCCTTACGCCCATCTCATGATGACTACGCATTTCTATTTCTTATTTTTATTTTTTTGAAACTTTTAAATTTCCGTTCTCCTTCTTTGAAATTCAAATGTCAGATAACCTTATTTTAGGAAATATATAAAGAAACGGCAAAACGATACTGCAGGGGGAAAGAAAAAAGATGCCGAATCTTCTTCCATTCACGATCCGTTTGCACGTCGTAAAATTTCGGATTCCTTATGCAATGAGCGATGACGATACCAAAGAGATAGAGAGAGAAAGTACCTGGTACAGAGAAAAACCAAAGACAACAGACTTTAAAGGGAAGGAAGAAGAAAAATAAGATTCTGAAAAAAAAAGAAACCTCCAACAAGCTCTGAATTGAGATTGGAAAACGCCGGGGACAGAAATCTGCAATTCTAGTGCAATGCTAGTGTTGTTAGTTTAAATTGCCTGCCTTGTCCAGGACGGCGGAAAAGCCTGAAATAAGAACCCCCCCCCTCGCCCCCCCCCACGTTTCTTCAAACGCTATCAAAATAGAAGATTGAGAATTGGTTTTGACGCTTAGGTGGAATGGATATCCTCGAATTGATGATATCAGGGATCTTTCACAATAAACTGTAATTTTCGAGCGACAAACTTCTCATCAGGTTTTTTAAGCGGTGAACGAATTACGGAAATGACCTTAAAATTACGATTTTTTCTCAGTTTTTTTTTATAGAAAAGGATGGGGGTAGAAAATACATGACACGCATTTGGAAAATTTGTGAAAGGATAATCCAATTGACTTTTGAATCCTTAAAGATCTTCCATCAGTGAAAGATGGTGAGCGTAGTTGTCTGCTAAAATTCTCTGACAATTTAAAATTTTTGATTTTAGACGGAATGCTTATAAAATGACGTACAGATGGAGAGTACGCAAATATGCTCTAGTTATGTATTTCTCTAATCGTCGACAGGTTTGCTTGCACTGTATGGGATGGGCTAACACCTTCTGCAGCGGAAAAGTTTCCGCGCAAAGCTCGTGACGTCACTAATGTCGTCAATTTCACTATAGCCATTGAATATACTGCAAAAAAATTAAAGATTTCGTATCCGTCGGACTGCTATATCCAATGGCTACAGGTGAAATAGACGACTTCAGTGACGTCAAAGATTCGCGCGGTGGCTGTCTGCTATAGACGGTTTTCGTTGGGCACACCTGGAATAGAGTAGTGGCAGTGCGCCAATCATTAGCGTGTCGGTGCTAGGGGCTTGGAACTCATATATCTTCTGTTTGTATCGACTTTTTTTTTCGATTGCATTGAATTTCAATTGAATTTGATTGATTTTGGCAATCAAACTCAGCCGTTGAGTTTCGCTAGCAGTGTGCATCGTATGGATACCATTATACGGACAGAAAGCAAACATACGATTTCTCTGACTGGAGACTGCCAGTAGCTCATCGGAGGCTTACAATGCGATAAAGGAACGATTCTATACCATGTAGAAAGTAAATGTGTATGAAAATGGATACAGAACAGACCGAGCGTGACCAGGCTCTGTCGCTTTCGGGGCCTGATTGTCCGGAGCAGTTTGTTTCTTAGAAAAAGAGACCGTTACCCAAACAAATTTGCCTCCATTCGCTACATCAACATTTCAGTGTGCACTTTTGATGCTCACCAATTCACATCTTATTTAGCTAATGGAGATGACAGCCAGTGATTATTAATTTAATAATTCATCAAAAAATTTACTTGAAATTTCGAACAAATAACATTCATTTTCCTTAATAAAATGCGATTTTTGTATTTTTTTTGTTTTATGCACAAAAATGCTAATTGAATACATGCAAATGTCGAAATTACTAAAATTCAAGCAATGTACGTGTCGTTTTCGATAGGTGACAGTACCAGTGATTTAAGCATCGAAAATTAATCAAAACTTTCAAAATTGATTGAAAAGCAACAAATGGCAAGAAATAGCAGTTTGCATGAATGAGAACAGATCAGATTTTATTTTAAATGAGAAACAAAAATCATTGATTGTGATCAGTCGAAGGTATGACTTTCATAAACAAGAAAATTAATTCCAATAGTGGACGATAGACGGCACTGACGTGCGATAAATGCGGCAGATTATGCAAACCCGCTGTTGGTATGGAACGTGGCGCGGACCGCTTAAGTGATCCGGAACAGTGCTGCTGGCCGCTTGGGTGTGATCTGGAACAGTGTCGTGGGTTACTCAAGTGATTTGCACATATGCTGCCGGCCTCTTAATTGTGATGTGTAATTTGAATTTCCATAATCTATGAATGTATCACGGGCCGCTTGAATGATATGGACTGTGGCGAGGGTCATTCAAGTGATCTGTAAATATGCCCCTGATTACCTGATTGATCTGGAAATGTGCTGCGGGGTGATGTGGGAACTGCACCGTGGGTCTTTTAAACGATCTGTAAATGTTCCGCTTAGTTCATTTTCCACAAAATTAGAATTAAGGTCATGGGTCATGTTAAATGACTCCGAGAGTGATATTCAACTCGCAGGCCATGGGATGAGCATGTATGTTCTAAAATACATAGACGCACCCTGTATACAGCGTGTCCTGCAAGTCCTAATTCAGAATTCATCATCAACCGTTCGTCGTAGAGTTACGAGTAAAATTTAAAAGAAAAGATCAAAATATGACCAAAAATCACCCTGCACTAGTTTTGAGAGTTAAAATACAGTATGTGGAAAAAATAGATGAACTTTTCTTGATAACACTCAGAAAAATTCACCAACAACGAAAAAGGCAAATAAAGGAAATTACGAAAACTGCTTATGCATTTCGACATCCATAGCGTGTAGAAATGCCATAAGAAGTTTTCCTAATTTCCTTTATTTGCCTTTCATCGTTGGTGAATTTTTTTGAAAATACAGTGTATCGGAAAATAAAAAAAAAGCTGCATTTTTATATGAACATCCTGTCCTAAAAACCTAATTAGGAAGTTGTTGGCCTGTATCTTCTTAGGCTAACAAAACAGATTCCACGTTTCTAAGTGTAATATTCGCTGGGATATTTTTGAATTCCAAAATCGGGAAATTAACGGTACAATTAAACGGAACAATGCTTCTTGCGATAATTTATGCTGTTCTTTCCCGATTTTCGAATTCAAACATCTTAGCGAATATTGCACATAGAAACGTTGAATCTTTTTTGTTGGTCTCTGGAAAATACAGGACAACAACTTTCTAATTTGGTTTTATAGGAAGTGGCGTCCAGAAGAATAAAGTGGTAAGGATGTGGATTTTATTTGTGACGCCTGCATTTTAACTTTCAAAACTGGTAAAGGGTGATTTTAGAACACATTTTGAGCATGTTTTTAAACTGGAACCATATCTTTACGGTTGATGACATATCTAAAAGCCGCATTCGGACTTACAGGACACCCTGCATATATTCATGTGTATACTGCGTTATAGAATGAAATAAAGTATATTTCCAACACTTTTCGATATATATACATCAATTCATTAGAAATTCCTGTGTAGATTGTTTATGAGGTATATTTGCTATTCACTAGTTGTAGTAGTATGTTTGTAGGAGCTCTCAAAACACCAGCTTGGGGGAATTGTTCTGTATAATTAATACGCGGCAATTGTATAGCGCAATATAATTTGTTGAAACAAGATAATTTTCGGTTGAACATTCATTAGCAAACAGTGGGTTTTCTCGATGAAATACCGAGTAGGCGATGTTAATTATATAAGGATCTAACTGCGAGCTTCGTTTGCATAAGCTCCGTGATCGGTAAATTGAATTAACTACTGCTTCTCTCTCGGCGTCTTACAAAAACTAAAAGGTCGCGTTTGGTGTGTGTATTGTATGAATGGCATTTTCAGAATGTCTGCCTTTCAGGTTGTTTTACGCATATAAAGTTAAAGCCGATATTATGAAATCCCTAGCTATAATTCCTGGGTCCCCCCCCCCCCCTTGTACTGGGGGAATGTTACGGATACGTTTATTGGTTCTTCTTTTTAAGTTCTTTAAAAGATCTTTTGTCAAATTTTATAGTGCCTGAGGATGTGCCTACTTTAATCCCTGCCTAAATATGTCGACTCGTCGTTTTTTTCAATAAATTCGTACAGTCAAATTCGGTTATAATGACCTCGGTGCAACGACACCTCGTTGGCGGCCCTGCGGTGATTCCCGATTGAGTAAGGGGGTGCACAACGTTCTTTATCTACTGGCACGATATGTGGTAGTTCTGCCGCTCGCAGATCAGAAACTGTAATATAAGGTGACCATATGACCGGCATTTTACGGGGCATTCACGTAATTTTTTGCCGTCCCGACTTTCACCCAAATTTGCAGCGAATCTTATTCGAATTCCTATTTTGCACTGAAACTGAGGGTTGAGATAAGAGATTATATGATGATATAATTATTGTAGTTAATTCTTTTCTCATACACAACATTAACATGCACACATTTTCTGACATAGTATTTAAAAAAAATACAGTCTTATCTTTTTCCCTTCTTCATAGGCCAATCTCGCCCGTTTGTAATCCCACAATTGGGCCTCAGGGCTGGACATGGGGGGTGGGGGGAGTCTGGTTCTGGTCTGGATATAGTTAATTATTGGCAGACGCATTTCACGTATTTGCAATGATATATATGTATATTACTTAGTGAATTACATTTTAATCAATAATGAGTTACAGTAGATATATATTTCTCATCATTGGAGAATTTTTAACAATCTCAACAATAGTAGGCAAATTTGCTAAATTCGACATTTTTTTTACTGTAATTAGCAACTTCACTTTCTCTTGACAATTTTTTTGACTATAATTTAGCTACTTGTTCCTATAATTAGCACTTTGAATTCCCTTTCAGAATATTTTTGGCTGTAATTAGCAAATTTATTTGTATTTGAAAATATTTTCAGCGTTAATTGGTGATGGCAAGTGTGTGGATCCCAATTCCCCGTATTTTACATGAAGAAAATATGATCAGCATTTTACTTCTGATACTTTTTTTACCGGAACATCTTTTTGTGGGCCGGATGAAACCACTTGGCGGGCCGCATTTAGTCCACGGCCCAGAGGCTGTGCATTCCTGCAATAGATGAACCTTGCTTATATAATCTCGGTAGAAAGCATCGACCTCCGGTAGATGGCCCTTGCATTTCCGACCCAACTCGATGCTACATGGCGATATGACCAGAGTTTGGGTGCGGGTAAGGCCGCAATGCAAAGAGGGAGGGGGGGGGGGGTTTAGAAAATCATCTTTAAAAATACAACGTGGCCGTCAAAATACTGTTAGCTACACCACTGCATTTCACACTCTTTTATAATCAATCTTCTTACACTATAACCAAGCAGACATAAATATTTATGCTTTTCTATATTAATATACACCACGTGATTCAAAGTATGTAAAATTTTAAAAAAATCATATTTTAATGTTACAATAAACAACAAAAATTATGATAATCATTCGATTGTTGTGGCGTTGTATTTGTATTTGTATTTGAATAATTCCAGTGATATGAGAAAATGCCGATCAAAAAAGGCAAACATCAATGCTAAAAAGAGAGTTCCAATGATATTCAACACATGGCGTTTCATGTGCTGGTAAAAACGCCGCTCATCGCAACATATGTTGGGAATGTCAGATTTCACTTGTGAGAAATCCTGAAGCCATATGCTCATGCAGAACCGAGATTATGGCGTATTTCTTGCAATGAAAATAAAAATAAAAATGAAAACTCCGTTCCTTGGGAAGAAAAGTTGACTCTCTCTTGAGAAAATACTGCTTACGCTACTGCCTGAAGTTAACGTATAATGTTGTGTATAACATTGTTAAGTAGTCATAGCAAAGTAAATACTGGAGAGAGTCGATAACTATATCAATATTTCTTAACTCTTTTGTGCTCATGGCCCTGCAGACCATTTTTTTTTCTTGTGACCCACTGTGTTCACAGGGCTTCTACATTCAGGAGCGAGAACATTTCTTCTTTTTGAATTGGTTTCTGAGTAAAATAACAATATTTTTCAGTCTCCCAGTGTAGAGGACTTTGAGCCGCTCTTCCTTGGAACAGGGCTTACTAAAAGCAGATAGAGGCTCTTCGAACTACGTGGGGGGGGGGGGAAGAATCACTGAGAGTGCGTGCGTACATGCCTAGTTAGTGAACAGGAGGAGGAGGTATTTTGCACTTCAGCCAAATAAATGTTTGTAGTCAATGTGAACGTTTAGGGGGTGATCACCAACCCTCTTTTCCTTATCCGCTTATTGGTGGTGGAACAGTCAAATTGTTTTTCTAAACCTAACGTTCTACAATTGTACTCTTTCACATATCTGTAATTTCTTCATATCATTTAGCTGTGAAGCAAAAACCTTTATTTGTTTACAGCCCTCTTTGAACTCCCCCCCCCCCCATTTCCAAAAAGAAAATCTTTAGCAATGGTCCGTTCCTACCTAATTCGTAACTAATTTACATTCGCAGCTCCATTTGGATATTCCAAGGCCCAGAGACCATATGGTTACATGGCTGACAATTACTGAATTGCTGATCAACGTATATGGCGGTTTACGGAAATTTCGCCCGCCCTGACCGTGTGAGTGACGAAGTGAGTGGGTGAATGACCATATGTATTGCCTTGGTGAATCATAGAGCCATTCACTTGACCAGTCATATGGCCACTCACATGAACATTCATGCGGTCACTAACTTGGTCACTTATACGGCCATTCATTTGACGCGTCCTTTGATGACCCGTCCTTTGATCACTCACTTGATCACTTATCGGGTTATTCACTCAACCATAGTCACTCACACTCACTTAAGTGGTTATTCACTCAACCATAGTCACTCACACTCACTTAAGTGGTTATTCACTCAACCATAGTCACTCACACTCACTTATGTGGTTATTCACTCAACCATAGTCACTCACACTCACTTATGTGGTTATTCACTCAACCATAGTCACTCACACTCACTTATGTGGTTATTCACTCAACCATAGTCACTCACACTCACTTATGTGGTTATTCACTCAACCATAGTCACTCACACTCACTTATGTGGTTATTCACTCAACCATAGTCACTCACACTCACTTATGTGGTCATTCACTCAACCATAGTCACTCACACTCACTTATGTGGTCATTCACTCAACCATAGTCACTCACACTCACTTATGTGGTTATTCACTCAACCATAGTCACTCACACTCACTTATGTGGTCATTCACTCAACCATAGTCACTCACACTCACTTATGTGGTCATTCACTCAACCATAGTCACTCACACTCACTTATGTGGTTATTCACTCAACCATAGTCACTCACACTCACTTACTCGTACGGTCACTCACACTCACTTACTCGTACGGTCACTCAAACTCACTCGTACGGTCACTCACACTCACTTACTCGTACGGTCACTCAAACTCACTCGTACGGTCACTCACACTCACTTACTCCTACGGTCACTCACACTCACTTACTCGTACGGTCACTCACACTCACTTACTCGTACGGTCACTCACACTCACTTACTCGTACGGTCACTCACACTCACTTACTCGTACGGTCACTCACACTCACTTACTCGTACGGTCACTCACACTCACTTACTCGTACGGTCACTCACACTCACTTACTCGTACGGTCACTCATACGATCATTTGGAAACTCACACAATCACTCACCCACTCGGCCACTCATTCGGGCATTCATACGGTAAAGGCAGACTAAATGGCCCTCTACGACGAAAGCCTGATGAGATAAAGACCGAATTTTTTAACTTACAGGACTCCTGTATACAAGTTTCTGTCCCGCGAGTGCCGAAAACATCGCAAATCTGGTGACAGAAAAAGTTGTGCACCCATCGTCTTCATGACCATCGACGTATATTCCATATCGAATATTTCACACTGCTTGGACTGTAGGATAATCACCTAATTATAAAGGGATTAGTAGATGCTGGAAAGAGCGATATGGTGGACATTTTTTTACCTACCCATAAGGTAGATATATGTCTTTATAAATATGTTTGTTGGTGGAATATGACCTTCGTTGACATAGCCATGACCACCGTAAAGCAATCGATAGGTGATGATAACCTCGACTCCTCTCATAACCCGACTTTTGGACAACAAACATCTCTACTCTCGTCCAAACATTCCACACAATTTATTATTATTTTTTTTCTTCCAGCTTCATCTCATTCCTTCATCTCATGGTGGTCTCCCATCTCTTACGCATGTTACCGGTTGCCATGACAACTGGTAGCGTTTTATTCCACAACATCCCCCCCTTACAATACTCCACTTCATTTTCACTTTTTATATATTTTTCAGGAGCTTACGCCACTGGTCTCATTTTATTCCTCATTTTCTACGACTCGTTTTCTTTGCTCAAACAATTCCAAGGGGAAAAACCACATATTTTTGTGGGAAAAAATAAATAAACTTTGTTTTCTAATTTTTTTTTTTTGCTTAGAAAATGTTATGGTGGAATCTGTATATGTCATTTCAACCTGCATTTGCATCAACATTAAAAATAAATTCAATTTTTCTTCTTTTTTGAGAAAAAAGCATTAATGGAAAAGAAGAGGAGAAACCACCTTGCATATATATATATATATATATATATATATATATATGAGAAAATATTTTTAAAGAATTTAGAGAAGAAATGACAGAAATTTGTGGACTTTTTTGAGTTGAGAGAAGACATTTTTCCGATCGACACAACAAAAATGGGTGAGACATGGAGAAAACGTATTTTTGGATAAAAACTCTGGGAATTAATTCACATTTTTTCTTCCATTATAAGTAAAAAAAAAACCATTCAAAAGTAATAATTCTGTCTTTAATTTCTTTTTCTTCTTCATGGAAACACTGAAATATTGTGATAATTTAAATAAAAATCTTCTTTTTTTTTGGTACCGGATATTCGGCCATGAACCGTGGCAGAATATTCAAGTGTGATTGTCTATTATTTGCGTGAACAGAAGAACGATATAAAACACGGTTAACACAAAATAAAATTACTATGTTAATGTTGGTTTGGAATGTGCCCTTTCTGTCAAACAACATTCAAAATAGTCCTGAAATATAATCTCGTGGTTATAGCTATTTCACAGGCATATTTTATTGCAGTTTCCATCTGAACAGGTGTATTAAAGGTAAAATCAGAGAATCAAAATTTTCGTAGTTTCTTTCTTGTTTCAGGTTTTTAATAAATAGTTTCAATTTTGAGCGTCGCAGTGTTAACAGCAAGGCAGTATTTCTTCCAGAAAAATTACACCAACTACGAACTGATAATTTGATAAATATTGAATTCGCCTTTGGGGGAAATTCGATTCGAGAATCAACTGTAACTTCAAGGGCTAAAACATTATTTAGCCAAATAAAGTGTAGTCAAACTCTGTTATAACGCCCTTTATTATCATGACAACTCGGTTATAGAATAGGTTCATTCCCATGTACAATAATGTTAATGAACTTTTCTTTTGAACGACCTCGGTTATAACTACAAGTCTCCAGCGTCCGAAATATTTTTCCCATGACATTTTTAGAAATTGCCCCACATCGATAAGACACTTTTCTGCCTACATTTATTGATAACCACGTCGGTAAAAACAGTATTCGCCGATTATTGGCAGAGTTCCCAGAAGCTATGGTCCCCCTTAAATGACTTTTGTTATTCTTTTTCTTTATAGTATCCATAGCAAAACATAAGTATAGTTCCTAGATTCTTAATCCATGCATTCATTGTCGCTTTAGAACTGATATTTATTCCAAGAATTCTGGAAATCACCTCAACGCCCATTAAGAGGAGTATGTCACGGCAAATCGTGTAATTATCGATTTCAGCATAAATTAATATTTAAGGCGTCTCTTCAAAACCATTTTCCAGGAGTAATCAAAGCTTTATCAATTCTTAATTATTTATATATATTTTTTTTTAAATTAGGGTGAAATCATCTCCTCGTGTTGATAAATCTCACACCCGAGTCTCAAAAATAAAATTCCGATTCATGACAACACCATTTAGTGGTCTTTGAATGCCGCTTTAGTGGAGTTTGACCGTTACTCTATTGGTGAAAGAAAACAGAAGATTTATCTCAGAAACTATAGATGCCGCTTACACTTCAAGGGCTAAAACACTATCTAGACGAATAAAGTACAGTCAAACTCTATTATAACGATAATTCACTTATAGTTATAACAAAAATATAAAATACAAAATATAAAGACATAAAATATTTACAGTTATAGAATTTATAACATGCGGCGATGACGCCGAAAGCTAAAAGTCGATATTGACTTAGACTGTGTGTTGAAAAAAATTCAGTAGATGGCAAATTGGCTTAAGGTGGTATCATTGAAACTGGTTCGTTGTGATGCGAGAAAAAGTATAAATTTTATGATTTGATGGTTGATTGAATTTGAGGACAGACAAAAAATAAATAAATGGAAGAAAAACAGTGTGCTGACCGATAAAACATGAGTAATTTGCGGACCGGTAAAAAAAAAGAAGAAAGAACTCGCAGATCTTCTCTGACGGATAAGATAGAGATAAAAGCCTATATACATATATGTGCAGGGTGCATAGGTAACAGGACGTATGACGTTTTATTGGCAAACCGTTGAACCTAGAGATATACTTCTGATTAGAAAAAGTATCCAAATAATGTGTAGTACTCAGATATGTCATTCATGTTGCGAGAAGGTTGTATACTTAGTAAAATAAAAAAAATAACTTTTTATACAGTCCTCATGCGCCGCAAAAACCCAATGAGAAAGTTGTTGCCCTGTGCATTACTCATTGAGATATTCAAATTTAAATAACGGAGAAAATTTGGAAAAAAACAAAGTTAAAAATGCGTATAGAATGGTTTTTCCGCATCTGGAGCTTTTTCTTCCAAAATTTCCTCTGTTTTTTAGAATTCAAATATTTCAGTGAATATCGCACTTAGAAACGTCTAATTATCTCATCAATCGTCCGTCGTAGAAGTATGATTACAGTTTATAAAATGCTCAACAGGCGTTCAAAAATTACCCTGTACCAGTTTTGAGAGTTAAAATACAGGGCCTAACAAAAAAAAATCTATAGTTTTATGCGGTCCCCTGTGTTCTAACTTCCAATTGGAAAATTGTTGCCCTCTTGCCTATCTTGATGCTACCGGAAACAATGTCCAGGTGTTTAAATGCAATATTCAGATAGAAAAACGGAGGGAATTTGAAGAAGAGGAAAAAAAAAAAAAACAGCGTTAAATGCAGGTAAACAGTTTTTCCGCATTTAACGCTGTTCTTTCCCAAATTTTCTCCGTTTTTCGAATTCGAGAATATCTCTGCGGATATTGCACTTGAAAACATGGATATTTTGTTGGCATCAAGAAAGACAGGGCAGTAACTTTATAATTGGAAATTAGAGCGCAGGGAGAAGATAGATTTTTATTATTTTGCTACACACTGTATTTTCACTTTCAAAACTGGTACAGGATAATTTTTGAACGCCTGTTGAGCGTTCTTGAAATTCGAATCATACCTCTACGACAGAAGGTTGATCAGATAAAGGCCGTGCTTGCACTTACAGGGTACCATGAGATACTTGTGAACTTTATATAGTGCAATTTATATAAAAGTCCCAGTTGAATGTCGTGAAAGATCAGGAAGATATTCGTGATATCGTGAGTAGTAATTTACGTTAGTGGCTGAGAGTACATACTACTGCTTTTTAAACGTACATGCACCTCGTATATTCTTCTACTGAATTTCCAACGAATTGGTACGTGTCGGAATATGTGTGTACGTGTTGTGAACCTACTCGTGAAGTTTGTTTCTGTGTAATGCTTGTTAGTGTAGTGCGGAGTACCTTTCATTCTCACTGCCTGAGAGTACCTTTTTTTTTTCCTTTCAAACCGAGCACAACCCAGATCTATTACCACGGGCAATTTACTACAGAGTGAGTTGTGCCGGAAGTGTAAATGTGTGTACCTTACAGTCTAAGTGAGTATCCAGTGTTGCGTCTGATTTTGCAGTGCTGCCATCTACATTTCGTGAAGTGTAATGACTGAATACTCGTACTGTTTGTAGGCCTGTTGCTCTCTGTAGCGAGACTTTTTAACGGAGAGATCGGCTTGCATTTGCACCTCGAAGTTGGGAACCACAGAGCAACCAACTTCAGCCGGACATCACTGTGGTGACGGTAGGTCCGAACCGAGCTCGATCCCCACAGCGGCAGACTGAGAGATCCTGGATGATGAGGGATTCTTTTCACAAATTGGTATCTTGATAGTTTTATGTTATTTGACTATTTTAAAAATAAGCCTACAGCGCTTTATGCGAATGAGCGAAGAAATGTAGCTGATCCTGTAGCTGAACCGCTCTAGCATAACACGCGTGTATGATGTCAAAATCAAGAAACGGAGCGAAATAATCAGATGACAGAAAATAATCTGACTACCAATTTGTGGAAAATCCCTTATCATCCAGGTACTCTCGGCCAGTAACAAATTACAGCTCCTGATATCGAGTATATCTTTATGAATTTTCACGACATTCAACTGGTATTTTTATACAAGTTGCATTATATATCTGGCAACCAAATTACGAAAAACAAAAATAGACATTCACTCCAAATACGCAATAAAAAAACTATTTACTAAAAATGATCTCATAGAATAAGGAATTATCAAATTCTAAATTTCTATACAAGGCATCTCATGTATAGTGCCAGATTATCTGCGAATTTCTCAAAAAATGATTGGAAACTTCACACGTTATAAGCGAAAAACAACCGATGAAAATAGGAATTTTTATAGAAAGTATTTATATATTCTTGAATATACACTGTATTACAACATAAACACACATTTTAGTGAAATGTTTTGTGAAAGTTACGAATTATTTGAATTTTTTTATCATACAAAGGTTGTTCAGAAACCTGAAAAATCTTTGTTTTTTTTTACTAAATTTTTTGTCGGCCCCCTAAATGCAGTCGTGACTAAATTTCCACTGGAAATTGTAAGTAAAAGCTCACGTGACCGAAATTTCAGAACGATTTTTCCAAAGATTCGAGGAAATGTATGAACTTCAAAAAAGGACACAGCCTTTTCGCAATATAGTGTACATGTGTATGCACTTAATTTGATAGAAATCCATGGACTTTTTTTAAAAATACTTGACTGCTCTCATACTATAAAATTAATATAATATTGAAAAAAAAATAGATTTATAACAAACAAACGCATGGGATTGATTAATAATGCAATTATTATCTTCTGAATTACCATTTATTGAAGCCAAGAAAGACGAAGTAGTCGCGAGAATCTAAAATGCGGAAAAAATTTCTTCTTCATAAAATTTTTCCCGTCGATCGATACGCATAAAGACGGCCCAAAAAAGAATATTAAAGAAGACTTCAGAAAAATTTTTTTACATAGAAAAAATAATCTTTTTAAAAGTTCTCTCGCGTGTGAAAATGTTCAGAATTCATTTTTCTTTCTTTTTTGTTTTTTTGAACACGAGAAAAAGATCGAAAATATCGTGACTTACGAATAGTCTACGATCACGACATTTTTTGTTCAAGAAAATTCAGTTTTAAAACGAATTTCTTTGTATTTTTTTTTATGTTGAATAAATTTATTTTTCTTGATCATGGAAAAAGAAAACGATTTTATGTTCTCTTCACTCCGATCAGACGAATTCTGGTCACTTTGGCGAGGTCTTAACATAATAATTTTTAGTTTCGAATTTTTTGTTATTCGTGAAGGTCACGAAGTGGTCATTATGGTACTTTGGATTATAATTTCACTTAAAGTATTCGGACTTGAATGATTACAGGTAATAAAATACATTATGGTTTTTTTTTCTGAAATGAGGCTGTAGAAACTACATTCTCGCAATTTATTGTCTGGAAAAAATCCGCTTAAAAAGATGTCAAAACAAACTGCACGGTGAAAATCCTATGTTACGCTAAATGTGATAAATCGGTTATTATATACAAAATAACCTGTCTTAGTAAGGTTAATAAATTTATCACTTTTACCAGTGAATATGAATAATACCCAAGTGTCGTTGGCCAATTTGATAAATACTGAAAACATTATCACTTTATCGACGATTATGAATAATACACTAGTGTAATTGGTGAACATGATAAATACTGAAAACATTATCACTTTTCGTCGATTATGTATAGTAACCAAGTGTCGTTGGTAAATTTGATGAATACTGGAAATTTATCGCCTTTATCTGTGATTATGCACAATATCCTAGTGTAATTGGTGGATGTGATAAATATGAAAAAAAAAAATCCAAATAAGTTTAGTATGTGTGATGAATATAGTCGGACCCCGATATAATGATAATAAATTTTACGATCGTACCGCGATGTAATGATACAATACATGTATTAAGTATGTACAGTATATTAAACAGTACGATTTATGACGTTTACCAGCGATGCGACGCTTGGGTACTATGCATAATCACTGCTAAAAGTGATAATTTTTTAGTAGATATTAAATTACCAACGTTGCTTGGGTACTATGCATTATTGCTGGTAAAAGTGATTAATTTTAGGGAAATTCATCAAACTTATCAACGTAGCAGTTAAAAGTGATAGATTTAGGGAAATTTATGGAACACCATATATTCGGCAATTATGCACAGTAACCGGATTTATAATATTTACCATAACACGAAAACATTACGGAAAACTCTTTTTATCTTGAAGGATTCAGTAATTCAAGTCTAAGAAATAAATAAAATCCTACTGTACAGAAACAATGAAGAAGATTTACATGATATTATTCCGAAAGCACCTAGATTAGAAGGCTAACATGAGAAATGAATAGGGGAGATCCAAAATTTGCTATAGAAGTATAGAATCAGTTCGACGCCACTGTTGACAGCTTTGCGAAAACCAATAATAATATTGAGAGCTGGCATAATTCGTTCAGTAGCACTATTGAAGTCCCAATATTTGTAAATGCATAACGGCTCTGCAGAAAGAAGAGAAGCTAAAATTAAACTAGATCCAGTACATCTTTGATCAGTCTGTAAAAAGTAGGACGGGAATTGTTATTTACAAAACACAATCACTGTGCTGAATTGTCGGCGCTGAACTGGAAATGGTTTTATATAGTCATACACTTTGCCGCATAATATAAATGAGATGATTGATGTTTTCGGTAAGGTATTCTTTATAGCAAGAAGTTCCGACAGCCACCGCAAGTATTGCAGGTTATTGTTAGTAATATGTCATTCTATATGAAAGCGTAGATACTTCGTAAGTTTTTATATGATAACAAATACCGAATTTATTTTTCGTTCAACGTAATTATAGATAAAAATCCAGTACATTAAATTTTTTATTATTTATGTGTATAAAATTCTGTCATAGCATTGAAATTCAAAATGAAAAAAGTACACTTATTTTACCGTCAAGTTTGAGCTTTATAAATTTCAAAGACAGATAGCAGCACCATCTTATTACTGACTTTTTTTAGGCACATGCCTAGACTGACCATATTTTCTCTAGAAAAATACCGAAAACCAAGACTTTCAATGCAGAAAAATACGGGATATTGCAAATTTTAATCAGACAAAAAATTTCTCAATTATCACGGAAAAATCACCAATGGCGAGGTATTCAAATTACAGTGGTTCAAAATGTATTTTAACAAAGAGAAAGCAAGAATTTTCAACCATTTATAACCCGATAATATAGAAATTAGAAACATAAAATAGAAATTCACCTACAACGAGAAGTCTATTGTAACGAAAATTTGTCTCGGGATTGTACGCAATCGTTTTTACTGACTTTTACTGTAATTTATTATATTTATAACTACAGTATATCACAGCTCAAAAAGAAAAAATATGTTCATGTTCTTAAGGAAATATTTGCAATTTTAGGGTATATTGGGGCTGCTGATTCATAATCTGACATTGGATTTGTCAGATTGGTTGGAGTTTTTGAGTTAAAGTGAAAATTAAATTTCAATGGAAGTACATAAGTGGCATACAAATCACATTGTTGAGAGTGAATTGTCCTAAACATTAGAACCCATTTGGCAAAATCAATGCTAGATTGGGAATCAGTACCCTAACATGACTCCAAAATCATGCAACGTCTTAGCCAATGATTTCTATATTTATTTATAACGCACAGTTCTAATGTGATTTGTGTGTCGCTTATGGTATTACTATTGAAATATAATTTCCATTTTATTTTGAAAACTAGAACTAATCTGATAAAACTAATGCCAGATTCGAAATCAGCTCCCCAAAATCTCCTAAACCACTGAAATATCTTTGTCGATGATTTAATAAATTTATGTATAACACACCATTTCAATGTGGTTTGTACGCTGCTTATGGTATTACTAATGAAATTTTATTTTCACTTCATCTTAAAAACTACACCCAATCAGACAAGACAAATGCCGATTCGGAATTAACAACTCCAACATACCCCAAAACCACTGAAATATGTTTGAGAACAAAATCTGTGTAGAGCAGTGTAATTTGAAATTTTGAGAGTCTTAATCTTTGTTTTCAGTCAAGATTGATTTTTTCAGAAAGCTTCGTTAAAAATGGATGGAATCTCTATGGAGAGTAAGGACAGCTAAAATTATTTAAAATATGGAAACGTCCCGTAAAATCCAGGTGTTGTAATCACTTAAAATATTTGTTTTTGAAGGAGTGAAACAAAAACATCTGACTTGTGTTCATACGCTTACACACTCGCACACAAATCCAGAAATCCCTAAGAAAAATAAACATCACACTATTCATTCTAAAAATACAGATTTGAAAGCAGTAAAAAAAAGTATTATATTTTGCATTGCCGTTATTATTTCGAAAATCAAAAGCAATAAAAATATTCCTTTCTTCCTAATAATCCTATGACAATACAAAAAAGCAGCTTCATCCAAACAGCGACTCTTTGATACATCCAAAATCGATACCAAGAAGAGAAATAAGAAAATTTTGTGTCTTTTCTTCTATTCGAGAAGTTTTTAATCGAATTTCCACCTTACGGAAGTAATAGACGAATAGGGAAAATAAAAATCGAAATAAAAAGGGAAAGCCCCATAATAAAAGCCAAAAGGGGCCTGCATTCATTACTTAAGTGAAAATAAGGAACTCCCGGATCTTCTCGAACATAAAAACGAGAAGAAATGAAACAAAATATAATAAAATCCCCCTTTCCTTTTTCGTATTCTCTCTTTTATACTTAAATGAGAATAAAGTAAGACTAGCTCTAAATTTTTTTGTTATTTTCTGCTCTTTTCCAATCGCAAAAAAATTGGAATTTATAAGGTGTTTTTCTTTACCATTTCTTTCGCTTATTTCTGATCTCTGGAAGTATTCAGCGAGAGTTCAGCAGAGCCATAATTGGGTAAAACCCTCTTCAGAATGGAGAAACGGAATTTTAACATGAAGAACGTGGATATTTTTTGGAGAAGAAAATAAAAGGTAATTCAAGAGATCGGTTGAGAATTGTGGAAATAATCAATGGCGAGAGACTGACGGGGAATACCAGAAGGCAGTACTTTGGTTCTAACCTTTTGAAAAAATTGAAACTCCATTTGTGTACCAGAAACCAAGGCTAAATACATAGAATATTTCACAAAAAAATGTTTGAAATGGAAGAGATGCAGAAGAAAGACTATGTATGTTTTCTTTTCGTTTTATGTGAATATGTTTCAAAACTTTATCCTTAGGTATCGTGCTTCTCCTGTGCAACAAATGTAGAGCAGCTAATAGGTTTCAGGGAGGATGGAGAAAAATAAGAAGTGAAATAATTAAATTTTTGGGTTCCTCTTTCTCTGTAATCTCTATGTGAATTTTTCTTTTCCTAAGTTTTCAATACTATTTTCTATATTTTCAACCGAGTTCCATATGGTTGAATTTATTATTATTTTTAAATGAGAACAAATAAGATAAGACTAGCTCTAGACTATCGTTATTTTTTTTTTTTTGGTCTTTTCTTATCGCAAAATTTGGAATTCATAAGGTCTCTTCCCTTATCATTTCTTTCTCTTATTTCTGATCTCTGAAAGTATTCAGCAAGATTTCGCCATAGTAATAATTGGGTAAAACCCTCTTTAACATGAATTGCGTGGATATTTTTTGAGAAAAAGGTTAAAAAAAATTCAAGATCAGTTCAGAATTGTGGAAATGATCAACGGCGAAAACTGACTGGAGTACAGGGTAGTACCTTGACTCCAACCTTTGGAAAAAAATTGAGAATAGATTCCGCATATTAAAAACTAAGGCCAAAGAAATAGAATCTTTCAGAAAAATACATTTTGAAATAGAAGAGATACAAAAGAAAGAATATATGTATGGAATGATTTTCTTCGTTTTATGTGAACATGCTTTAAAACCTATTCCGTAGGTATCATGTTTGTTGTGTACAACGAATGTACGTAGAATAGTTAATGAGTTTCGCGAAGAATGGAGAAAAATAAGATGCGAAATAATAGAATTTTTGGATTGCTCTTTCTGTTGCAACCTCTATATGAAGTTGTTTAATTTTTTTTAAATTTTTTGAATGTTACTTTCTATTTTTTGACCGGGTCCTATATGGTCAGCTATTTTTTTCTATTTTTTGAAAAACTAGCTCTGAATTTTTATTATTTTTTCTCTTTCCAATTTAGAAAAATTGGAATTTATAAGGCGGTTTTTACCACTTCTTTCACTTATTTCTGATTTCTAAAAGTATTCAGCGAGACTTCACCAAAGTCACAATTGGGTGAATATGAATTTTTCTCGCCGATCCTCTTTAATATGGATTGCGTGGATATTTTTTATGAAAAGCATACACACACCACTAAAAAAAGAAATTCAAGTTCAGTACCACAGGGTGGTACCTCGGTTCCTACCTTTGGCGGAAAACTGAAACTAGATTCCACATATGAGAAACTAAGGCTAAAGAAATATAATATTTTATAAAAATAAAATTTGAAATGATATAGAGGAAAAAAAATATGTATGTGTATGCCTTTTTTTATTTTTTCGTTTTATGTGAACATGTTTAAAAACTTACTCCGTGGGTATCGTGTTTCTTGTATGCAACGAATGTAGAAAAGTTAATGGGTTTCGCGAAGAATGGAGGAAAAATAAGAAGAGAAATAATTAAATTTTTGGGTTGGTTTCTGTGCAATCTCCATGTGAATCTGTTTCGTTTCTTTAATAATATTTTCCATTTCTTGACCGGGTTCCGTATGGTTAGCTTTATTTATTTTTTCAGGTATGGAGAAGAAATATGTAAGTTACTCGTTTATTAAATGTTGTTTTTTCAGTTGGAGTGCCACTACTAAAAAAAACAGTTTCTCTGCTGTGTACGACTAGAAAAAAGTGGCATGTATATGTTGGGGTCGTATGTATATACGACGGAAAAATATTAATAAATATTTATCTCTGAGTTCTTGTGGTATAAAAATGGTATCCAGTGCTCGTATTTTCAGAAAGTGCATTAAGTGTGTGGGCAATAAAAAATCCACGTTCGTTGTATTATAATGTTAGAGATATTCGCCGCATTCTCTGTGGAAATCCAAAAATACGGCTGGCCTGGGTGAAGGCGCCCACTGCAGTAGCTGACAACGAGCAAGCTGACCAGCTTGCTAAGGAAGCCATTAATCTTGAAACTCCAGATGAATATCTATGCCCAAGAAACTTTGTCCATCGCTTATTGCGCGAGGATTGAAGATGTGGCAATGTAGTTGGAATTCCAATGTTGCCAAAGACATCTAAAAAGTCCAATGACGGGTCTGGTGGTACCATCATGTTTGATCCAGAGAAAAGGTACTAGTGGTAACAGGACACGGCCCATTTCCGGTTTATTTAGAACGGTTTAAGCGTTCAACTCACTGTGCTTGTGATTGTGGATCTTCTGGATTCCTCTGGCATTATACAAGGTAGTGTGCAAAGACGGCCTAGTCCTGGTAAGATGCCAGAGTCTCGTACCTTAGCCTGGACGATAAGGACCCTTAGTAGTAATATGAACTTCCGCCACCTGATAGCTCTTGTCAGGTTCCTGGAATAGAAGTTGTATCAAAAGCTCGACAAAACTAGAGGAACATGCAAACCGAGAGGAGGCACTGACGCCACATACACGCCGTCGCGAGAATGCAGCTCTCAGGTGAGGATGTATAGCTTACAGCCTAGACGATGGCGACGTTCGGTGATCACGGCAGTGACAAATGGACGTGGCCATAGATAAGGACCTATGACTGCTGAAGACCCGACCGATGACAATCCACCTGATATGTGTAAGCTAGGCAATATACAGTGAAACCTGTATAAAACGGAATGTCAAGAGACTGAAATTATTTTCCACGTTATAGAGGTGCAGATAAAAATATATGCAGTGACTTGTTTCTATCGTTTACGAAACTTGAGTTTTGAGAACATCACCCTAACTTCTATAAACCAACGAGTGTTAAACACATACATGCATATTATTATTTTGAATTTTTTCATGAGCGCTGTTTCAAATAACTATACACGGTGATTCGGGAAAGATGGGGAAAACTTTAAGAAGTGATAGTACACACCAATGCAAACAATTTCCATCAAAGAATGCATGGTCTAACATGAAACGCATACGCGCTAGCACGTTTCGAAATTGCCGCTCCGCAAACGTTAAAACGACATTCCTGTTGAAATTTATCGTGAGGAAAAAGAACAACATGCGTGCAACCCCACAGTGGTGGTCGGCTGAAGTTGGTTTTCTGTGGTTCCCAACTTCAAGGCGCAAATGCGAGCCGATCTCCCCGTTAAAAAGTCTCGCCACAGAGAGCAACAGTCCTACAACGGTAAATCATTCAACCATAACACTTCACTCATAGTTAGAAAAACTGGGGGCAGATGACAGCACTACACATAACAAGCATTACACAGAAACAAACTTTACGTCAGGTTGCACTACACGTACACGCACATTCCCGCATGTACCGATTCGTTAGGGGTTCGTTGGGGGGTTCCGCGGGGGGGGGGGGTGCATGTGTGGTGTAGCAGTAGTAGGTAGGGCCTCCAAAAAATGGCTCGGGGATCCATGATGTTCTTAAGTCAGCCACCTCGTTGGGCAATTTGCCTGTTGTGGCGTTGTATTTGTATTTGTATTTGTATTTGTAAATGTAACCTGGGGAAGAAGAAGAAACCGTATGCAAATCTGCTTCACAGTGGATAAAAGACGAGGACGCCGGCCCTGTGAAATTATTGCAGCGTGCAACCGTTCTAACAGTTGTAACGTGCGGAATAATGGCGCACTTTAGTAATATTGAAAAAGCAGACTTACGGCTAAGTATTTTCATACTGAAATGCATTTCCCCAGGTTGCATTTGCATGCATGGGTTTTCTTTTTCTCTCGATAAATTTGAATGCCGTTTCAACATTTGCGGAGCGGCAGTTTCGAAACGTGAACTGCCGCTCCACAATAGTCTAACATACAGTAGTTTAACATTGGTCTAACATTGCTAGTTCATGCGTTCTTTGATGCAATTGTTTGTATTGGTGTTTACTACCACCTCTTAAAGTTTTTTCCCATCTTTTCTGAATTTCGGAATCACCCTGTACATATGAAATTTCATATTTAATGCGATAATAGTTAAACTTCAACATAAATCATTGTCTTGGAATAGCAATGGAATGAACACTTACTTTTGTTGAAAATGAATTTTTTTTAATACAGTGAAACCTCGATATAACGATATTCTGGAGACCATGTCGTAGTAGAGAAATTATCATTATATTGAGAGGCAAAATAACCCTTAGGTGAGATCAAATTTATGTTGCTGTTGTTTTTTCCATATCGACACTGTTAATAGCGATTTCAAGAAAGTCATAAAAACATCGTTATGGAGGGATTTATCGTAGTAAAGGATATCGTTATATCGAGCATCGTTGTAGCAAGATTCCACTGTATTTAAAATAAAAATTGAGAAATTGCATACCTTCTTAAAAAGCAGTGATAACGAGATCAACAACCAATAACGTTTGTGTTATATTAACATAAACGTTGCGCGCGCGCACGCACGCACACACACACACACACACACACACGGAATGACGTAACTTTTCTCCCAGCTAAAGGACAAAAACTTGTACTTGGACAAGACAGGTTTCTGTCTCCAGTGTCCGTCTTAGACAGACATTATATGAGTTACGTTTTAGAACTTTTATTTATTTTTTTAAGATAAACAAATTATTTACCCTATGCTTGTATCCGACCCGCAAATAAATTCTCCTATTTACATAATTTTCTTGGTCTACAAATTGTTCATTTTATTATTTCTTTGCTAGTCCGTAAATTATTTCCCCTATATTTGTGTTTTTTTTGCTCCCCCTTTTTTTGTTCAAAAAGTTTTCCCTTATTTATTTTTTACCGGTGTGCAAAAAAATGGATTCGGTCGTATTTATTTGCCGGTCCGCAATTATTTCTCTGATTTATTCTATTTTTTGCCAGTACGCAAACTATTTCCCCCATTCCGCGAAATTTCAACTACTTCAGTAGTCTCAAGTTCTATATAAAGAATATCAATTTATAGTATACTCTACTGCAACACCAACTACTGGTGATATACCGCCATACGGTATATCACCGTATCAAAGTGCGAACTTTGACCATCAGACTAAGTGCATGGCTTTAGGGCCGGGTAGCAATCAAATATGGCATACCGCAGTTCCCAACCAGTACAGTTGGGTGGGAAATGAAGGTGTCATCTATCGGTGATTGCCCCAGGCTCGGTAGTTAACGAACTGGCTTCTGATGTTAGTTTGTCTGGATTCGAACCCGTGGACCTTGAAGGTAAAACTCATAGCGGAAGACGAGTATCTTACCACTGCTCTACTCTGGCGGATATGTTCTACCACTTCACTCGCCAAACACCAACTTCGGCCATATCGCTATATATTGAGATGGGTTGGAAATGAAGACTCTGTCTATTGGAGGTCGCCTCAAGTTCGTTAGCGAAAATATCTTATCTACATCCTCCCTCGGGTTCGAACCCAGCCCCGTGACAGCAACCTACCCGGTGGTAGACGAGAATCTTACCACCACGCAACTCGGGCGCTACTATGAAATCGGGTACACTCTACTGGTATGATTGCACATATCAATAGCTTATTTGCTAGAAGTTATGTCTGGGACGTGCATATTTTTGCACATTTTGTGCATAGGCAAACAGGACCCACATACATTACACTAGCTGATTTTGTGTTATTAAGTCACTGTATTAAAGCAGCACACAGATCTCGTAAATGGTGGTGGAAGCGAGACATGGGCCTGAAGTCATTCCATCCTGTACGTCATGAAACATTTACTTCACTGGATGACAGATATTGATTGCCTGCGTCCTCTATATATAATTTATAGGTGGATATAATATCTGGAAATCAATATCCGACGAGCGGAACAATATTGATTGCTGTCTTGATAGGATTTCAACATGAGCTGAAACATTCGTAATGTGTAGAGCCTGGAAGTTTAGGCACTAAAAATGGGCGAAATATGCCGGCAAAAAAGCCAATGAAAATGCACTAAAAAAAGGCATTTATAACTTTTTGAAGGAAGAAAAATATCTGAAAACAAAGGTATCAAGGATCCAAAACCTATACCTGAAAAATTTGTTTCACTTAATCCTTCTATGGTTTTAATTACCGTTTGTAATAACTGCATTATTATTCAAGTTAAATTGATTCCAAGCCCGAAATAAAATGTTAGACCTTAGGATATTAGGCCAGTTCCACAGCCACCATTACCAGACGCGGAGCCGGTACAAAAAATTATTTGTGGGGACTACCTCGAGTTGCGAATAATTCTCATTTATTTGGAATAATCATTATCATTTCTATAGTTGAAACATGGCTACCTGTTCTATTTTTGTGAAAAAAATTACCTTTTCGTTTTTATGTTGACACGTATGCAAATAGACCTTTTAAAGCACGGGGACCTGTGTGGCCTCATCTACCATACGCCTCTTAGAGCGACTCTGGTCAATTTAATCGAATACTAAATATGTATGTTTAATAAATAACCATGGTTGTTTGCAGTGCATTTATGGTGAAAAAGAAAATCAAAACAACATGGGCTCCACAGCCCTGTCTGCTCCTACCCGCCGCCCTCCAATTCATGACCGCCTCTTCGGACAATCATCGGTTCGCTATTCAGCGCAGTCCAATGCCTGAGCGAAACATATTATGTGAAGCGTGTGGAGAGAAACAAAAATTTCTCATTTTCTCTGCTTCTGTAATACGGGCTGCGTTCATCTGAAACAAAATCATTCACGTCTAACGCCATCAAGTGAAAGCGAAGTTAATGCATAGCGACACCAATCGCTCACATCACTTGTTTGCGTCTAAATGAATGTGGGAAGAGGGGGGGGGGTTTGATGATAATTAATATTGTGTGAGACAGTTGGAAAATTTCAAAAAGAGCAATTCTTTTGAGGTTCTCAATGCTCAAAATATCCAAGTTTTGCAGATTATTGGTCTCTGAAGTTTACTAATAAACTTAAGAAAATGCTAAAATAGGCATTTATGGCACGAAAATGTCAAAAAGACATTTTTACAAAAAAAGTTTAGAAAATAGGCAATAGTTTTGAAAATAGGTGGAAAAAGGCATTTATGGCATTTTGCCTGAACTTCCGGGCTCTAGGCTAATGACTCTGGTGCTTCGTTGAAACAGATAAAATCCTATTTTGTAAACAAGAACAGCAGTTTTCTCATCCAAGAATTTAAATTAAGGATTCTTATGGATTGAATTTTCAGTAATTGTTTGATACTACCACTACTTGGCGATAAATGCACGTCATACACATTCGTCTGCGATTTTCCTAATGAATCAGTACATGCCGAAATGTGTGTGTATCTAAGTGTATGTGTGGCCTCCAACGTATCGACGTTCCTAGAGTTGTGATCGATTCGTACTCCTGCTGGAACAGCCATCTGTTTTCCATATTTCGAATTGAAGATGGTAAATGCATGAAGCATGTTGAAGGTCTGCCTGAAGACTCTCAGACATAAGCAGGAATTGTTTGATGCTATCAACTCGATCGCAATGACTGAAGCTGCGGAGATTTGCGTATTTCATTACCAATGGAAAAGTTTTGCACGTGTCTTATGAATGCGTTCCACCGAAGATACAAAAATACAAGTATTTACTGTCAACATGTCATTCAAATGCATGTCGTTCGTGTAGGAAATGCTTGCTTAAGACGTCACATGTTTCCTAGCTTGACCAGGTCGAGGATTTCAGGATAAACTTCTCTTTCAAATTGGACGTAGATCCGGTCAGCAATTTCACTTCGAGTATTCGAACATAATAATGCTACGAGGACAAACATTGTTTGCGATATGAATATTAATTAACCATCTAATGAAAACCAATATGAACATACGGGTATAAATAAAAATAAATATATAAATATATACATTTATATTTATTACCTGTATATAGATATATTTACAGACAGACATGCCCCCCCCCACATCCTAGAGCAATTCAATTAGGATGGGGAATTTTTTTCCGGCCCCCACACATGCAATCATTTTCACGGGCCCCTATATAGTTAATTTATAGCGTGAGAAAGAAGAAAAAAGGTCACAGTCGTCTCGGACCCCAGGGCTGGAGATCTATCATCCCCCCACCCTTTTGATAACCATGCATACTGAGTGTTTTACAAACAACTCTCCAAGTTTGACACGACATAAATTTAAAAAGATGACAGAGAAAAAAAGTGGTATGTTCAATATTAACAGGCTTAGAATTTAATTACTCCGTACGTAGAATCAGTCACAACTTTGGATAAAAGACGGTGCCACAATTTTGATGCAATATCTTTCAATCAGTGGATAAAATGTTTCATCGAGAACATGAACAAAATCATATTACGATACGTTCGAAATGACCGTTTTGGATAGCAAAGACATGGCACAAGCAAAGAATGTAATTTGAAGCCACTTTCCAGCAATGGACGCGTATGCCTAACAAAAAAGCAAACCGACCAAGCCCCACCCCCGACTCCCCACTCTGTATCTCAGAATTGATAAAAGATAAACATGGACTCCAAAAAAATGTGGGACACGGGGGAAAAATCAGTGACCCCCCCCCCCCATAGCTTAGCCACAGGCCTATACATCCAACGACGACGCCTCCTAATGTTTCTTTTCATCCAAGCACAAAGTACAATCAGATCAGACTACAAAGTATAGAATACTTGATTCGACGAGGTAGAAAATGTCCATAAGCATGAAAAATTAGGAGAAATTTCTTTTGCAAAATCAACGTATATATAAGAAATTTGAAACGTTATTGCTTGAACTAATAGTCCGTTACAATTAATGATAACAAGATAAGTAATAAATTACAATGGAAGAACACAATTACGCACGCGCGCGGGCGCACACACACACATATATATAGCAATAATAATAATTATTATTATTATCACTATCATTACCATTAATTTATAAAATCAGAAATATTTATATCATAAAACAAAAATAGATAAAAAATTTGTAAGAAATTCAAAAAATAAAAATAAATAAAAGTGATACAAAGTTATGCAAGATTTCATATAAGTTAAAAGAAGGAAATGCTGTGTGTTTAAAAGTCGCAGATTTCTCTGTAATCGATTACTTTTGTAATATATGTGTAAATTAAAAAGATGAGTTTCATATCGAATCGTAAGAAATAAACAATATTCCAAGCGAGTATTTTTTTGTACAACAAGTACAGTTGTCCAACGTGTGCGTAAAATGGACAATGAAACAGAATATGGTTCCAACGTTTCAAGCACTTTACAATTACAATACCTTTTAGGAAATTCAAAAAAGAAATAATCGCAGGCAAGTGACAATTATGTATCGCCAGCAAGTTCAAGAGAACATTGTAATTAGATATGTGTGAATGAGTGAATCACATGTCTATACATGAATTAATTATGAGGAGAACATATATGCAGAAATAAAAATCAGTAAATATACTCACATGGGATGTGAGCGCCACACTGCCTCACAGATGAATTATTTAAGCTTATACAGAGCGTTTGTGTGTGAAAACTCTCACTGTATATAATGACCTTAAAACAGGTACTACTTCTAAACCACAAATGTACCTCGTCCATATTCCTCTGCGGAACTTCTAACGCAATGGCACATATTGGAATGTGCGTGTACGTGCTGTGAACCTAACGTGGTAAAGTTTATTTCTGTGTAATGCTTGCATAGTGCTGTTATTTATTTTTCGAAGTATGAGTGAAGCCCCACAGCAAAAATTCGACTTAGGCGCCATCTATTTATTAATTAAAGTTGCAACTGATTTTGTGAACCCGTGGGTTTAAAGTCCTAGGCTTGTTCATCAAATTTACTACTTGCTTCGTGTTTCTTTGTATATCCTTACTATAGGAAATCCTTTGTATATCCGTACCTAAAAACATCGAATTCATTCCCAATGGTATTTGATATCATTGGTATGTATATGTTTTCTCAACCTTATTCGCGTATGGATACAATGACAAAGAGGATGAAATGAAAGATGAGGAAAATAAAAAAAAAAAGGTCTGTTTCAGTAATAAGTGGTGAAACATGATCTGATTTGATGTGATTTACTTCTTTCGTTGCGATTCCTTATAGATCTCTGCACTTTAGTGAATAAGTAAATATAGAAACGGGTACAAACAATACTTTTATCGGCAATGAATTTTCCCAAAGAAACAAAAAAGCAGTTGCTTCTTATCCTCCCAAAAAGAAGATAGGATTTTTTTTCGGTGTTTTACGATAATATCATTTCCTTGGATTTTAACTAAGTTATCTTTTTCTCTGTCTCAGAGATCTCTGTTCTTTTCTTCTTGTCCTATTTTGTTTTTCGAATAAAAACCGATACACGCTTTTTCTTCTGGTTTAACGTTTGGTTTTTTTGGGTATTTGCCAAGAAGTACATTTTTATTTTATTTTATTCCGTACTGGTATACATGAAAAGTTTTTGTCGCTTTTATAGTTGGAGAAAAAAACATTTTTTTCTTTTTTTTTCTGTGTCCAGGGTCTCTTTCATGAGCCAGATGCACAAGGGCATCATAACACTGAGTCAACAGATATATAAAGTATCAGACGCGTCTTTTTCTTTTTTTTTTCCATTGTACTGTCTACGTTTGTTTTTTGTCGAAATCAAGTTTCCTGATTATAAGACAACGTCGGTGAAGAAGAAATAACAATTTCCTAATATTTCAGCTTTACTGTCTACTTTTTTTTTTCTATACAATAAATGTTTTGATGAGTTTGAACGTATAGTCAAGAGTATCAGTTCCCCAATACTTTTAGTCTTGTACCCCCTTCCCCACCCATAGATATTGGTGTCTCTGCCATGAACCTTCATTTATAGCAGCGGGAACTGCAGTCATCTAATAGCGAGAATGTTCTTGAACAATGGAGGAAATTTTATCCAGTACTAGAAACTCTGATTCAGTAGCAATGCCATCTACTGGATTGCAACAGAACAAAAGAACAAAAACAAAGTTTCATACTCCTGTCGAGAGAGAGATGTCACCACAAATACAATTTTTTTTTTTCAAATTATACTAAAATATTCCTACTGCAGTCTACCAACGTTGCAGCGATTTTTTTTGTACGTTAATGTTTTAATTATGGGTTTTTTTTTAAATAATACTATTCTCTAACTACAGGGTGTCTTTATCCCATTAACCGTTCGACGTACAGGTATGGTTGTAATGTAAAGTAAATGCTCAAAAGGTGTTCAAAAATTACCCTGCCCTAGTTTATAGGCGGAAAATACAGTGTGTCACAAAATAAAAAAAATCTAAATTTTTGTACGGTATCCTTGTTCTCTCAACTTCCAGTTAGAAAATTGTTGCCCTGCTTCTCCTGAGACTAACAAAAAGAATCCTATGTTTCCAAGTGCAATATTCGCTGCGATATTTGAATTGACAAACCAGAGACAAGTTGAGAAAGGACAGCATAAATCAGGAAGAAAAGCGTTTTCCCTTTTTTTGAATTCAAATATCTCAGCAAATATTGCACTTAGGAATATGGAATTTTTGTTTTGCTTGCCTCAGGAGAGACAGGGCTACAATGTTTTAGTTTGATGTTAGAAAAATTTCGATTTTTTTATTTTGTTACACACTGTATTTCCACTCCCAAAACTGGGACAAAGCAAGTTTTGAACGACTTCCAAGCATTTCTTAAATTCAAACTATACCTCTACGACGGACAGTTTGAGATAAAGGCCGCATTACGCTCACAGGACGCTCTGTATATTTAACTTAGCATTTCTTTTCTTTTATAATTCTACAATTGAGCCGTAGACCACTTTTGTGACTAGACCACTGGTGTTCAGATACTTCATTTCGTAACCACTGATCTAGAGCAGTATTTTTCGACCAGTGGTCTGTGGAGCTCCTGGGGGCCATGAGTACTTGCGTGAATAATACATTTTTTGTTATGAAGTTGCAATTTATTAATTTTTTTAAGGTATGCAAATCATAAAACACAGTTAATTTTGGATATTATGGATGTGCCACCATGTCCCCCCCCCCTACATACTGAAACATAGCTTCTAGGCCAGTATCTTAGGCGGGCCTCTCAACAGATTATTCACAAAAAACAAATCTATACATTCAATAATTATATGATTATTTCGCAATATTCTATGCTGATTGGCACCAATATCATACTCTGATGTCTCACTTAGATCATCGGGCACATTTATAGTCATTACTACCAAATGATGGTTTAATCCGATATGAATCTCTATAATATTTTTACAATTGCTTACCAGTTAAAAACGTTGAACACACACTCTCAGGCACTGGTGGATATAGAGGAAATAATTAACGAACCACGCGAGACCAAAAAAATAAATAAATGAGAGAGATAGTTTGAATATTGGCAAAAAAATATTAGTAGAAGAAGTAATTTGAAAAACACACGCCAAAAAAAAGGAAGAAATGATTTGCAGACCCAAGAAATAAGAGAAATAATTTATATATGGACAGCAAAAAAATGAGTTGCAGACTAGCAAAAGATAAATGGGGAGATAATAGGGATTTTAGGAAAGGCAAAAAATGAATACCGTTGGTAGGAAAAATCATTTGCGGACGGGCGAAAAAAATAAATAAATGGGAGAAATAATTTACGTAAAAAAATAAATGGGAAAAGTCATTTGTGTGTGTATTCAGGCCTACTGACAGCCAAGACAGAAGTAAAATCCAATATAGAGATGGTGTAACATTTAATAAAATCTAAAATTCTGACATTGAAAATTATTACAAATTCAAAAAGTACATTTTGGCAAGTTAAAAGGGGGTGTACCACAGGGATCAGTTCTAGGACAAGTACTTATGTATTGTAAAATCATAAATTTAGTGCTATTATAGGGTATACGAATGAGTTGAAATTTCTCGCAGACCAGCAAGAAATTCCCATGGCCCGGCACTGGTTCTCAAACCAGTGGTTGAAGAATGTATCAATACTATGAATTGATAGTGTTAGTGTGTGTGTTTTTGCAGTATTTACAGAATAGATTGAGGCTAAAGATATAGAATCAAAGAAAACACTAGCCATCAAAGTTTTCCATGTGGCAATTATTCATAATTCGTATATAACACTTACTCGTGTGTTACATTTAAAGAATTCATGTGTGAAAAGGAAAAAAAAAACCTCGATATACATTACTGTTGAATCTTTCCACGCTGGAACCAGAAAAAAAAAAGAACAAGGAATATCCATTAGTCAAGTTCCAAGTGGGTGGTGAAAGAATGGTCTATGTTTGTACAAAAGCTCATTTTCCGATGCCGCAACGTATCTTTAGAGCAAATAAAGAAGCACGAAAACGAGAGACATTGTACGATATTTCTTTTTTACTCTTATCTTTCTCTTGAGAAATGAATCCCATATATTCATTTTTTCCCCTCTCCCTTATTACTGCTGCAAGTGTTGTGGGTAATGGCGCTCCAGTTGTTTCTTCATTCTCCATCTTGTTTCTCTTCTTGATGGCCGGGCATTTAGTTATCCGGAGCTTGACGGACAAAAGAACTCAAATAAAATGTTTGCTTCCGAATCGGATAACGAGATCTAATTACATGGAAGGACAGAGAGTGTCCTATTTACGACTTGGTGGAGAAGAAGGCAGATTAGCCGCTACTTTAGTATGTGCATCCGTCACACAATGTAGAACACTCTACATTCTCTACGAAGCTTTTCAGTATGACCAGAATCGGCCCTTCTCTAGATAAACACCATTAGTACAAGATACACTGAAAACTAGCCATTCATGTGAATGTATTGATTTTTGGAAAGGAAAAATGCACATCTGCGTCTACGGGGAAGCGAACCTACTCCCTCGCGCATTTCAGATGAGTGCGCTATCACTAGTACTATTACTACTACTACTACCAAATCACACAATCACTTCGTCCACATTCCTCGACGGAACCTCGAATGGATTAGTACGTGTTGGAATGTGAATGTGCGTCTTGTGAACCTAACGTGAATTTTGTTTCGGTGTAATGTTTGTTATAGTGCTGCCATCTGCCATCGGTTTTCCAACTATGAGTGAAGTGTAATGATTGAATAAGTGTATCGTTGTGTGCTAGTTTTTCTCTGTGGCGAGACTTTTTAACGGGTAGATCGGCTCGGATTTGCGCATCGAAGTTGGGAACAGTTCGATAACACTACGCCATATTATCAGATGGCGTATTTCTTCCTTGGAGTGTTTACAAACTGAATGGTACTGCGAGGGACGGTGACTGCAATCAGCTAATGACTCGTAAACGACACTAAGGCCACCAGATGGCGACTTAGAGAAAGATGTCCTCACCATTTGATTGTGCAAGATATACTGAACGCTGGCTATTTATGTGAACATACTGATTTTGGGATAGAAAAATTCACCACTGCTTCTACGGGGACTCGAACCCACGCTGTCTTGCATTGCGGAAGAGTGAGCTACCATTACGCTAATGCGCTGACCGGAACCGCATTATGTATGGTGACTAAATTCCGTTAATGGCTCGTAAATGACGTCATGACCACCAGGTGCCGATACATATGTAGAAAAAGATGTTCTCTCCGCACTTGTTAATGTCCTTTCTCCACTTATAAGATGAGTGGATATAATCTTGAAGATGTTCTGAAAACTTCATTATGATGCTGATGTTTGGAAATAAATATTCATCTCAGCCCTCTACGGAAATTGAACCTAGGCCCTCTCGAATTTCACACAAGTGTGCTACCACTACGCTATAGAATCATTTATGAACCATAAGCTGATTATAGTCATCGTCCATCGCACGATACCATTCCGTTCAGCGTGTATACGCTATGAGAAAAAAAACTGTATGTGCTTCTCAAGCGACCGGAATGGGAGAAGGCGGGGGTTCGACTTCCTCGTATAGGTAGAGGAAATTTTCCTTTACAAATCAGTATCCTCAAATGAAAACCTGTTATTAATATATCTTGAATTTACAAGTGGAGAGGACATTTTTCTCTACACAAACATCATTAGTCTCCCGACAGAGCAGAAAGAACCACCCACGGGTCCGCCTTTCACAAACCTGAAACATACGAGTCTTTCGGTTCCAGGTTATCGTTCATACCATCCTAGCTAGTATAAAATGTGCGATTCAGTATTTCTGTGGGAAGAGACAACGAGTTTAAGCGTCGCATGTTATTGTGGGTAGGTAGGTACTGGATCCAACTTGCGGAACGTAAATGGAATCTGAAACTAACGAAATGCTAGATGGAAGGGGGGAGGCATGTGATGGAAGTTCATTCTACGGACTTTCCACTCTTGGATGCAAAAGAATGCAACCGAGTTAGAATTCATTTGCCTGAGTTTGTTTGTAGGATGCGGAGGAAGATGATGAATGCGATGGAAGTTATTCAGTTCCTTTGTTCCGAGGTTCTCACCAGTCCGAGAATATGATCATGCGGCCTCCACCTTCTCCGCCAACTACGCCGACGACGGTTGTTTTCGGCATTTTGTTTGCTCATTTACCAGACGGATAGAGTAGAATAATGAACTTACGCTTAAAACAACCAGAGCGTATCGCCTTTTTGAATTTTCAACAGATTTTTATGCACGTTGATGTATATCATTAGCATCTTTTCTCGCTCTCTCACTCTCTCGGTATGCCACGATCACGCAGCCACTTGAGAGAAACTTCTTTACCGGTTTTTTTCCCCCCTTCTGGCGAATATTGAATTTTATCGTGTCTGGTTTTAAATATAATTTCCTGTTATAGTCTTGCATTCACATTTAGCTCTGAGGGTCTATCAAATATGATGAGAGTTTCTGGTGATGAAATACGCAGACCAATCAGGGTACCCGCCTTGCGCAAAAAAAAGCAGGGATTCCATAGTTTCGCAAGCCATTGTGCGCCTCTTCAAAGGAGGACTTGAAAATGTGAAAGAAACCAATGTTTCATTATGTTGTTCTCCTTAGCCTACATAGCTAATTTCCGTACTTTAGACCCCCCCCCTTCCTCTTTTTGAGGGCGAATAGTAGACAAGCGAAATTAAAGTATCGTCACAGAGTATAACACGCACTTCTTCCTCAATAACTACTGTGTAACCCCCCCCCCCTTTCAGGAAGGAGTTGTCCTGGAAGTGTATGAGCGTACATATATTTACTGTTGTAAGATAAATTAATACTCTCATCTGTCTTTTACAGCCGAATTGTGATGAGTGAAATCTAAAGATGAATATTTGTACCATTTTAGGGTCTGTGCTTTTTTAACGGAGAGATCGACTTGCATTTCCTTCTCAAATTCGAAAACTACAGAAAACCAGTTTTCACCCACCCAATGACAGTGTTAGTTCGAGATAGTGCCGTCTTAACGCATGGGTCCAATCGGGAACGTTCTGAACGCACTCAAGAGAAGAGGGGCCTCAGAAAAAGTAGAGTAGTTGAAAAACCAGAAGTAATTGAATTTTTCGAGAATTTCCCTGGTAGAGCTTCAGAAAAATCACTTGTCCCGGGGGACCCACGATGCTTTCAAGATGGCCCTGGTTCGGGAATCAAACCCGGGACGACATACATGCACTGACTGCATGTTTAGTTAACCTATATAATCGCGGTGAAATTTACTGATAATATTAGTTTTTTTGGATGAGCAAGGGATGAAAAATATTAAAAACAACCAAACCGAAGCGAAACACCGAACGAAATTCCGGCCTCCCGCAAGGGTTAATGCTATGTAATTATCGTGTTGAAGGTCAGCTTCAGACTTTTTCAAACGAGATATACAGCAAGACCACCCCAGGTCACCGAAGATGACCAAGGTGCACTGCTGATTGCGAAAGATTACGAAGGACCACTACTTCCACTACTACTACTGCGACTTAAACATGCGGGTAACCGTACATGCGCACCTCGTAAACATTCCTATGCGGAATTTCTGGCGAACTGGTATTGCTGGAGCGTGTGCATTGAATGCTGTGTATGCACTGACGTGTTTGCCTTTCCGATATTATGCGGAATTCGAGTTCAAATGATGCTGCCATCTGGCTCCTGTATCTTGAAGTCAGAATGACAGATGGCTGAATTTTTCATGTCATGTAAGTAGAGTTAGCCCCCCCCCCCCCCATTCCTTATAACGGTCACCCATCAGTTGCGGTCACCTCTCCTTTACGGCAAAATAATAACTTACGCTTGTTTTATAAAAGTGTGAATTTGAAGTCTTTGATTAACTGTCACCCCTCTTTTACGAACGATTTTTTTTGCACAACCGGTGTTGAAAGTCTGCTTTATGAAGAGCTTTTTCAACTGAGAGGGAGCAAGAACCCCACTGCTCATCGGAAAAGATGAGCAAGGACCAATGCACAGTTCTTCGCATATGCACTTCCTCAACATTCTCTGGGAATGCCTAACGAGCAGGTATATGACGGAATGTGCGTTCTGCATACAAAAAATTATTGTCAGCAAATATTTATATTCGCAGTTTTTTTTAGTAAACAAAAAATAATTTACTAAGCTAATTTTTTTTCAGGCGTGGTGATGCAGGGTATATTCATCTTCACATACAAACGTTTTCAAGAATTTTATTGATAAGTTTAATATAAGAAATCACGCTTTTCGCCGAGGCACTTTCTGCTAGAATCCATTTTAAAAAAATCCCCTGAAAGTTCAACTTTAAGTGCTGCCCTCTGATGGAAGAAACTAAAGTTCATATTTACTGTAATTCCAACTCAAAACTTACACAATCCTTTAAGTCAGGGCTTAACACCCTGAGGTAAAAAAAGTGCTACAATAAGAAAAAGCAACCACCACATTTGTGAATCCAGGTTCTGAAAGGGTTAAACTTGGGGGGGGGGGGGGAAAGGGGGTCTTCAACCCATGATCCACTGGCCAAATGTCGTCTTCCAAGCACGTTTCTGTGGCCATCGACCATTTCTAGAAAATAGCTACTTAGGAACACAATTTGAAAAAAAAAAAAATCATGAAAGAGTATTGGCCACCGAAAATCTCTACTGCTGTATTTAGTACCGTGAGACACTTTTCAGATTGGATAGTAAGGCTGCGCATTTGATAAATTATGAGGGTCGAAGTCGTAACGAATTCGGATGACCAGGAGAACAATACACTTTTTTTGAGGCCCATGTTTTCCGTTTCCCTGCATATCTCGAGAGCACAAATTCAGCATTCAAAAGGTATTCACACACACACACAGTTACAGAATTTGAAGGAATGCTAAAAAACACCGGAAGGAAAGAAATAATTTAAGAATTTATATGAAAAATCTGTAATAAAAGTACTTACAGAATCACTGAAAGAAATAATCACTCTAACCACTCGGCAGCCGTTTGGCAGTCCAGTGGTTAGGGAGCTAGTCTCTCACTGTGCAGGTCTGGGTTCGGATCCCGCGTCGGGCATGGATGTCTACTAACACACTAACAAATTTCCTGGACAGATAGTGAACATCTCTTGGGAATATACGTGATGATCACGTGATTTGAATAATCGAAGAATTATTGGGAGTAATTTCAGAATTATATAAAGAGTGATTTTGTGTGTTAAAAATTGTGAATTTTTCTAATAAATAATTTCATAATTAATGAACATTTTTGAAATGAATGGAAAAATAATATCAGGTTTGTGTGTGTCAGGTTTAATGAAAAAGTAATCAATTAAAAAGAATTACTGAAGGAATCAATTGGAGGAATCAATCAAGAATCAATCAATTATTAATCAACCAAGGATTAATAATCAATCATGAAAATATTGATTATTAATCAACCAAGGATTAATAATCAATCATGAAAATATTGATTATTAATCAATCAATTAGAGGGAATTTTTTTAAAATAAATAAAAATTCAAATTAATGAAATAAATTCAGAGTAAATAACAGTGTTCAATAAATTTGGGAACCCCTGTTTTAAATTACCGAGAATACTGCCTTACGACTTAGTGGCCCGCGGGCTTCGTGGGAAGTTTTATTTGACCCAATGTCTGAAAGGTTGAACGTTATTGTGCGGAAAAGATAGCGAAACTAAGTTGTTTCTACGAAACATCATTTCAGAAATGCTTTAAATCACGTCAAGTCCCGGACATCGATATGATATTCCCGACGAAAAATGTATACAAGGCTCGCAGATGACAATCGCAGGACACGAAACGTTACAAGATAGATATACATAATTACGAATGACGAGAACGACAAATATTTGCATTAATTACCAATTGAAACGCTTGTGCGGATGATTGTCGAAGACTTGGGAAACGTATTATGATTATTGTGCGGTTTGCGCGACTAGTGCGTAACCGACTTTAAAGGATACCGATGATACGAGTGACGTAGAATAGGATACGGTGAGAAGAGCGATTCCTTCATTGAAGATTATCAAACGAAATAAGCGTATATCTTGCTCAGGAATCCTCCA
The DNA here is from genome assembly GCF_987345545.1 of Pholcus phalangioides. Classification (NCBI taxonomy): domain Eukaryota; kingdom Metazoa; phylum Arthropoda; class Arachnida; order Araneae; family Pholcidae; genus Pholcus; species Pholcus phalangioides. The sequence goes on from NW_028301607.1 coordinate 14,259,687, forward strand.
TATTCTGTTGTTGTTTGATGTTTGGGATATTAACAAAGATTGATTTATGTTTGGCGATATTGTTGATGATCATGGTCTTCGTGTTCGGAAAATTCACCGCCAGCAATTCACCGACAACAATTCACCGTCGCGTAACTCGGTCTTCTATTTGAAATAGTCTTACCGAAGACCGAATATTTTCACGATGTGGAAATCCAGGCACTTGCTATTTTCACTTCAAGATTTAAGTAGAAAATGACGAGGGCCCGAGTAACGCAGTGGTAAGAAGCCCGTCACAGGCCCACGGGTTGAACATACACAACAAGTTCTTTACGTACTGAACCTGAGGCGACCACCGATAGATGGGGGTCGGAAATGAAGACACCATCTATCGTTGGTCGAAGAATCTTCACGAGTTGACTACGGCAAGTAGTCGAAATAGGTCCATTGTTGTTGCTGTTAGAAAAGTAGGTTACTCGAAGTTCCTGTTCATGTCCATTCTTTAAAAACTTTTAGTCAGTGATTTTAGAAAATGATACGCAATGTTAAAAGTATACTCAAGCTCGACTCCACTCACCCTAATAGGACATGTGGGATAATCAACTGGTACACATGGTGTCCAAGAATTCTATCGCCAAATTGAGAGGGGTGATAGAATACGATACACATTTTTGTTCAATGAAACCGGGAGGGGGGTTGCAAGTGTCTCGTATATTTAGCGCATGGTGTTGCTATGCAATATAAGAAACTGGTGTTAGAAAAAAACGTCTCCTACTACGCTGGGAATGAAAAGGAAAAATATTTTTCCCTACATGAATAACACTCAAATACAGAGGGACCGAGAGAAAGGAAGACGTTTCTTTCCCTCGCCCTTCGACTGAAGAAATTTCCTTCCTCCCTCACACGAGATATGAAATTTTCATGTTGCCCCTCATAATTTGAGCGAAATCGTCATATTGTGACGAGTTCCGAAGTGCAATGATGCACGTGTCATCCGACTAAGTGGGTAACTATGAATTACAATTTCGTATGGCATAGAACAGTTCAATGAAAAGCTATAAATGATAGAAAAATAGGCGGACAATACGTCCCGTATTTTTGGTTTGAATTCTCGAACAAATTACTTTGAGTAACTTTGCTTTGATTAGCGATGAAAACGCAGGATTGGCCGAATGACCCGCTAAATCTCAATGAAATATGGTCTACCACGAGTGTCTGCACATAGAAAGTGGGGAAATATTGTTAAACCCGCGTCGCTTATAAATGGTGAGTTCACAAAAGTATGCTGACTAATCAAAATATCTCAGTTCTCATCTTTGTCAGTGTAGAAATGCAAGAGTTAAAAAAAATAGGGGTGTTTTTAGACTTTTTCTTCTTTTAACCAGTGCACAACGCCGGACTATCAACAATATGGGCAATTTAATACCGTTTTGACCAATTTATAGAAAAAAGTGAGTAGTGCTTCAAGCGTGTACCTAACAGTCTGCGTGAACATCTAGTGTTGCGTGTGAAGTTATTGCTGAGATCTATATTTCGAATTGTAATGATTGAATATTTATACAGTTGTAGAGTCTATTTTTCTCTATGTTGACGATTTTTTGATGGGATGATTGTCTCATATTCGTGCCTTAACTCTTTGGAAAGGCAGAAAAAATCAGATCGAAATGACCACCATGGTGCCGCCTGTAGTGCAGGGGTTTTCCCCCTACTATATAGCGCGTTCTCTGACATTCTAAAGGCTTTCTAAACTTCCAAATTTTACATGCACCTTCCCATAATACATTTATACCAAAGCAATGCTAAAAAAAGCTCACCACCAAGGATTAAAAGATCCAGGTCTAGTGACTCTTCTTGAGGTAAGCGTCTCACAGCTTGATGACTACTTCTACCATTTGACTGTACACAGACCTCGTAAATATTTCTGTGAGGAATTCCCAACGAATACTTGCAGAATGAAACGGGTTGTATATGTATATATTCATCCCCCCCACTAAACCCGTAAGGTATGTAAGATGACAGAACTATGCGTAGTTCGTGCCCCAATGGTGCTGCCACCTGGCTTTGAAATGAAAGTGGCGGAAGACTGAATTTTACAGTTTGATGATTACTGTACAAATTCGAATCCCTGAGGAAAACATTTCTTATTGCTGCGTTTTCTGTTTTGGAATGGATGATTTACGGGACGGCGTTAAATCAACATGCAATGATTGGAATTCAATTGAATTTCTCCTTACGAAGGCTGCAGTGTACTTTCTTTGAAGGATCTTTAGCCGTTTCCGCCCGAGAAAACCGTTGCAAGCATATGTAGGATGCTAGAGAATGAATAACCCCTGGAGAACTTGAAACAAACGCTTGAATGTTACAATATGAATCGAGCTCGATTCATAACCAAATTATAGAGAGAGAGTGAGAGCAATACTTTCCAAGAGATTCATCACGCTGCCATGTGAAGTAGCGGAAGCCTGACTACACTGCTGGGCTTTACTCAAGACTAACGTTGATTCTCCATCCCCGGAGCTTTGCCGAATATTCTGGAAGCGTTAGAGATCAATGCTTTGAAATTCGCGAAAATGTATATATTGGATTTGTGTGGAAAGCAGAACATTCGAGGGGTGGTATCTTGAATTTCCTGGTTTAGAGACATAGCGTATAAACTACTGCCAGTTAACATTGATGTGTAACCTTATTTACATGAAAGTTTGTGTGCACTAAGCTACCAGATTTTTTTATGAAATAGTGAACTATACGGGTCGATCATTTGTACACATTTTATAGAAGGAAAGGCACTGGCAAAATATTGAACCAAGCAATCTGTAACGGATGTTAGAAAGCCCTCGAAAAGTTCGCTATAGACATTCAAATACACCTTCAAGGAGAGAAAGCAGATTCCGGAATAAAAACTACGATTGGTTCGCTAGCATGGGGCATTGAAACAGCGGCTAGCTTTGTAAAGTCTTCATGACTAGGCGGTCCAGAATGCGTGGGGAGAGTGATTATATTGCTCGACTCTCTTTAGAAGATATCGTAAGTCGAGACTGAATGAATGATAGTCATATGATGCACGATCCTGGGTATAAGATGAGTGGCGCGTACCCTCATAACATTTTCTTACTAAAGCCATTTGCCTAAATTGGCACAAGTACATCATTGGCGTGCAACGAGACTACATCATGCGAAAGCGATTTTTTTCTATCATGGCGTATTTATGAAACTTGCTCAACTAAGTCGAATTCATCTTCTTGGCCGAAATTATGAACATATGCCATTTTTGCATAGCTTTATTACTAAGAATAAGTACTGCCACCTATCAAATAAAAAGAAAATTATTTGTTATTATTAGAAAGTTCAGTCAAAATGCCAGAAATGCCCTTTCTTGCCTATTTTCAAACTTTTTTTCGGGTAGAAACGCCTTTTTTGAATTTTTGTTGTCACAAATTTGCTGTCATCATAATTTAGTTTCAAGTTCAGCGTAAATTTCGGAGGCCATGTTTGCAAAACTTGACATGTGTACGGTACGTGTCTTTAGTGTTGTTTCAGTGATATATATATATAAAGCACTTCATTATATTCCTTTCAATCTTTCTGTTTGGTTTTTGTTACCCATGCGACTGAACAATTTTTAATTTTTTTGACAATTCAGAAATAATAATTTCTAAACATCTACAACATTCTTTTCGCCCGGCTACACTGCGGTTCCCCAATCATGTAGCGCCTTTTGAAGTACTGTTCTAATTAGCTGCAGGTTTGCTCCACGATAATACTTCAGAAAAGCTTGAATTTAAATTGATTATGTTTATTTAATTCACGTTTATTGACTCATTTTGCTAATGATGCATTTTTTTTGGCAATCTTGGTTTATGATAATCTTTGTATAATCAAAATAATCTTTGATGAATAATCTTTGTATAATCAAAATAATCTTTGATGAATAATCTTTGTATAATCAAAATAATCTTTGATGAATAATCTTTGTATAATCAAAATAATCTTTGATGAATAATCTTTGATGAATAATCTTTGTATAATCAAAATAATCTTTGATGAATAATCTTTGCATATGATAATCTTTGTATAATCAAAATAATCTTTGATGAATAATCTTTGTATAATCAAAATAATCTTTGATGAATAATCTTTGTATAATCAAAATAATCTTTGATGAATAATCTTTGTATAATCAAAATAATCTTTGATGAATAATCTTTGTATAATCAAAATAATCTTTGATGAATAATCTTTGTATAATCAAAATAATCTTTGATGAATAATCTTTGCATATGATAATCTTTGTATAATCAAAATAATCTTTGATGAATAATCTTTGTATAATCAAAATAATCTTTGATGAATAATCTTTGTATAATCAAAATAATCTTTGATGAATAATCTTTGTATAATCAAAATAATCTTTGTATAATCAAAATAATCTTTGTATAATCAAAATAATCTTTGTATAATCTTTGTATATGATAATCATTGTATATGATGATCTTTGTATATGATAATCATTGTATATTATAATCTTTGTATAATCAAAATAATCTTTGATGATTATTTTGAGAATTTTTGAATATTTACGATTATTTTTAGAATTCTTGAATATTTACGATTATTTTTAGAATTCTTGAATATTTACGATTATTTTTAGAATTCTTGAATAATTTACGATTATTTTGGTAAATTTTTGAACAATTCACGATTACTTTCATAAATTTTTAAAAAATTAATTTACCATTATTTTCATATATTTTCGAACAATTTACGATTATTTTCATAAATTTTTGAACAATTTACGGTTATTTTGATAAATTTTTGAACAATTTACGGTTATTTTGATAAATTTTAGGAATATAATTTACGATTATTTTGATAAACTTTAGGAATGTAATTTACGATTATTTTGATAAATTTTAGGAATGTAATTTGCGATTATTTTGGAAACTTTCCGATAGAAATTATAGAAGATTCCGATCCGTTCCGGTAAAAAAAAATTGCGCGGGTATACGGGATGTCCCTGAGGCTATGAACACACACATAGTGCACGCAGGTTTCCAATTCTGTGAGTCTATTACGGATTGATTAGAAACCTGAATTTCGGGCTCTCTTTCTTTTTCAGCAATTTAACCGACTTGCAGAATCGGAAACAAGCGTGCACTATATTCGCACCCTTACATACGTTTCGGTTCGCTTGCACAGGTATATAACTATCAGGTAATTATATTATATGATACCTACAGCAATGGGGGGAAAAGAAGTGAGAGTTTGTTTCAAATATTTGCGTACGATTAACTCAGACCCATTTCCAAACATTACACACGAAACACGTCAAAAATAATGAACGTTCATGCACCGCACCCCCATCAAGAACAAAAATTCCATACAATGTTATGATGGGGGAAACCCCCCTCCGAATGGCATCATTAAAGTAAATGATCTTGTTGGTTCGTGAGGCTAACAAGAGTTGGAGGAAAGAGAAATCGATACATAACCTGGTAAAATACTTTAAATTAATAAGTTTCATCTAAGGAAACCACTGAAAAGTTTCTTATTCAGTTCACGTGATTAATCCTCTGAACGAACATTAATCAGAATCCAACATAAATCATACCGTCTGGGTGTCGGTCAGGGTATTTTAAGCCCCTCCTCCTCCTCCTACTCTTCGAAAACCATCTCTTCCAATGAGAAAAATCCATTAGGTTCCCCAGACATAACCAAAACTTGATAGGCGTGTCCTGAAATGACTTCTTCATCAAAAACTAGGCTCTTTCCTGGAAAACCCCAATTTTAATTTAGTTTAAGTAGATTAACTGATCGTACTCCATTTTCTCCGTAATCGTAATTTATTTATTTTTTATTCATATAAGGAAATATATAGGCCAGCTTTTTAAATATTCCTTAACGTACGGATATGAATGACAAATCATTCGCTTGAAACTTGTGACTATAATTTACCCTGGGGGGACCGGAACGGTAAATACATATTCAAAATTTCCCTTTGTTATGATGAATTATTATCAGGTATTAGGTTATCTTTGTGTAATGACAGGCTGAACTTGCATGATTAATAAAATTGTGCAAGTATTGTACAGGGTGTCCCATAAATTCATGATTTAAAAATTCATAAGTAATGAAGGAAAATTAGTGTAGTATTTGAATGCGGTTTGTGTGGAAAAATTATCTTAACGAAGGGGAATTATATTTTGGTACAGAAAAAAATAGTTCAATTTTTGTCGATAGAGGGTGCCGTATTCCATTCCGACAGCAGTAATTGAACCTCAACCTTTCTTCGATCTCTTCTGTGTTGGGAACGTTCGGAAAGCTTCAGCCGGTGATTCGTGGCTGAAGTAAAACAACTTCGCCAACAGTGCTTTATCCACCAATGCGGACATAACAATGACAACCGTGAGACTGCGCCAATAATAACAGAAATATACAGAAATCAGTTGTTAACCTTTTAACGGCCAATGTTCACAATTGGTATTAATTATTAGAAAGATATATTTTTTTCGTACAAGAAAGCACTTGGACATGTGAAATTCTAGACATAATTAAACAAAATCAAAAAATTCATTCTTTTCAGCACTATACGAACATATGCTGTAGCGCCGAAGAAAAATAATTTTTCCTGAATAGAATGTAGTTTGAGTGCTTCTACTACGCTTTATTGCATCCTGTTGTTTCGAAACTCGGTTCATTCATGTAATGAGTTCTAAGTAAATCCGTGCCGATTAGCTCGTCGTGGAATACTAGACATGTAGTCAGGTCTGATGTCATAAATGGATGTTACTGTATTTTGGCGATGCCAGTTTGAAACAGATACATTGGCAGGCGAGCATTCTACCACAAACAGATACAGTGTAAGGGCACTAGAAATGTACGTATATACGGATGATGACGCGCATATCTGCATCTCTCCCTCTCGATTGCATGTATCATTACCATACTGCACGTGTTTGGCCGTAGGTGAATATTGCACAAAAGCTCCGACGTTAACGAAGCGTGCGCATTTGCTGCTCTATCAATGTTACATGACACAACAATATCTATCTGATCTGTGTTCAACCGACCTCGTGGAAATGTTTTATTTATCCGTTTATGAAGAGTTTCGTTTTGATAAAAGTTCTACTGTTCCCTTTTATTGTCATGATCATGTGAGCTATTATTAAGCTGATAAATCACGCAACAGTGAAAACAGTCTTTGGCCGCGATAAGTTTATAAAAGGTCTTTTATAAGACTTGAAAAATGCAACCAATAACGCATCGATTATATTTGCTCAAATAATGTATATGCCTCGGATATATGCTTATTGGTTGTTTTTTTCAAGTTTTGTAAAAGATCTTTCGTCAAACTTTTGTAGGATATTTAGCAAATCGACGCATGCATACGTGTATTTAATTTTCCAGACTAGGGTTGCATTTTTGCTTAGGAAAACTATGTAGCTTTCCAGGTGGGTTTCGCAGACCCTAATTCTCTTTGTGGAAAAATCATTTTTTTAATACACAAAAGTTTTCATGATGTTACGTTAGAAATTGACAAGATGGGACCTGAATTTTTTTTGAAATGTATCCAATGCAGAAAATCCGATTCCTCAGCGTCAAAAATGTTAAACTATTGGCGTTTTCTGCAGCCCGACGAGCGAGTTGAACCTTTCTTGGTTGTACCATATTATGAAAAGTGAAATAAGAAGACAATGTGATAATAGACATAAATATGAATGGAAAGTGTCGTTAAGTTAGTAAATAGTTTGAAAACTTATAAAAGTTGAGGTAATTGGTGTATTTGAATGCGGTTAGCAAAAAAAAAAAAAAAAAAAATGTTATTGTCACGAAGAGGGACTCGTTTTTTAGTATAGGAAAAAATTAGTTCGAAGTTTGTCGATGGAGGGCGCTGCACGAAATCAAATCACGTAAAATATGTAAATCAGAGATCTATGAAATGCAGTGTAGGCCTATATGATTAACAGCTCATTTCGGAATTTTCTTATTATTATTGGCACTGTCACGAGGTTTTCATCAAGATGTCGACATTGGTGGAAAAAGCAATAGTGGTGAAGTGGTTTTACCTCAGCCACAAATCACCGGCTGGAGCTTTCCGAACGTTTCGGACATAGAGTAAATTGAAATTCAGGCCCAATCACAGGCTGCGTGTATACAGCAAGGAAATTTGCACTATCGAAAAAAATTTGAACTAAACTATTTTCTAAAAGAAAACAAAAAAAACAATTATTTTAATAATTCAGGTTGTTCAAGTTCATATAATATTTAACGAGCGATAAAAAAAACCAATGATGGAAGTATGTAATCAATAATTTATAGTGTCTCACGCCTTCCCCAGAAAACTCCATCTCTCAGGAAGACACGTCCCTCCCATCCCCCACTTTGAACATATTTCTTTTATAACGAACATTCTGTCTCATCACAAGCATTTCATTGCGAAATTCCCTCTCATAGGTCACGTTATTTACTTTATATTAGTTTTGAAAATAACATATTCAACGTTGACCCTGTATTATGTACCTCATAAAATAAACGAGAAATTTTCTATTAATCGAGTAATGCGGCAATAAACGTCAGTTTTTCTCTAATAAACCATAACTAGATGTCAAAAAGAGATGATTATACAGTCAAATTCGGTTATAATGACATCGAAGATTCTCCGGAATTTTGTCGCCATAACCGAAGTGTCGTTGCAGCCGTGGTTGACGTTTTCAAGACATTTCTGACGGAAAATAATGACGTTTTGCGCAGTATTTGATTGCGATTATGTTGACCATATTTGGTAGAAAATACGGCACATTTGGATCATAAATGCGAGACATAACCGATTATCGATAAAAATACTGCCAGTTATCGGTGAAATTGACCAATATTGCTTATGAATAACCCTTGTGAAGAAAGAAAGCTCCAGTGCTACAGCAATTCTAACTTATACAAAAAAAATGCATATAATCCTATATGATTTTCTAAATTATTTCGCGAAAAAAAAAAAAATTGGGCAAATATGGGACAAATTTTCTTGCTCATAACTATCACAATAATCTTTTTAAGGATCAAGCATTCATTTTTTGGATTTTTCAAAATATTTTTGCATTTTTGGGGCTCGAAAAACGCATTCAAAACACAGATGTCAGCAAATCATTATTTTTTTTTCAAATTTTTGATTATTAATATGTTTAGTAAAGAAACAACTTAATTTGTTACTAATTATTATGATCTAAGATGATGCAGGGTATGCCACTCTTTACATAAATTTTTTTCTAGAATTTTATTGCTCAATGTTAAGTAATAAATCACACTTTATCCGGTGGCACTTCCTCCAGGCAGCCATCTTAAAAAAAACCCCGATAGTTCAACTTTAAGTGCTGCCCTCTGACGAAAGCACTCAAAGTTCAAATTCATCATATTTCTAACACAAAACTTACACAAGTCATGCTTAACGGTTCAACTTCCTGAGGTCAAAAGAAAAACTTTACTAAAGAAAACATCTTTACAGTGAGAAAAAGCAACACACACATTTGTGGCACTAGGATGCGAAAGGGTTATTTTTTTTTTTTATAAATTTTCGTCTGAATTTCTTGTCGTTCTCCTAAAAATTTTGATTGAAACTTAGGGTTGTTAAAAATATATCAATGTTATTTTTACAGAAAAAAAGTAGGAAAAAACAAAACTGTCGAAAAATATAAGAATGTCCCGTATACGGGTCATGCCAATGAGAAAGTTGGATAGTTTAAAACTAAATATATATATTTTTAAAATTTACTTATCAATTTAAGAGCAACGAGCATTACCGTAGTGTGACGACCTCTGGCTCTTTAAATATCTTGAAGAATCGCTATAAAAACGGAAGCGAAAGAGATGAAAAACGTGTCGTTCTATCCGAGGTCGTCGCGTTTTTGTCGGAGTTATAAGCGAGGTTCGTTAACAATACTCTGTATGAGAATCAGCTTGGGCCATCAATTATTGATATTCAAGCGGAGGTGTTACTATCGAGGTCGTTATAACCGAGTTTGACCGCATGTGGAAATTGTAACTCGTAAAAAGTATTATTTGAACTTTCCAGCAAAGCATATTCATCGAAAATCGAATGTATCTCTGTATCTACAATTTGTGCCATTTATGCTGAGGAAAATATTCTTGTGTACGTGATTATTGTAACAACCGCATGAAACAAACATCACTCGACACGCCGGAATAATATTAAAAAAAAAGTAGAGAGAGAAGCTTTTATGAGAAGTTATTCGACGAGGCAGTCATTAACGATATACACTTGATGGAAGAGAAGAGAAAAGAACTTGGTCTGAGAGTGAAATTCATTTGTTTGATGTCTCGATAGATTTTGGCAATGGACCAGACTCTGGAAAACGAGTCTGTCTTTGTGCATCTACACACAAAAGAGGAAATGTAAAAATAAAAATAAATAACGAATCATATAATGAAAAATAGACAGAAATAGATCCTTTTAAAGTAATCCATCACAATGGCTAAAATATATATATATTTTTTTTAACCCCCAAGAGCCATTAATGTTCGTGAGGAGGAGGCCTAAACTAGCGTAAAACACAAACCTAACCCAGTCCTACTATTATGTGGAAAAACCCATTCGACTTAAAAATCTCTATTTGGGATGGACCTGGGGTTTACGTTGAGAGATAATTAAATTTTCTAATACTCCTAAAATTTCCGAAGAAAACCCATAATGTGAAATCGGTATTTTCTCTCTTAATTGCTTTCGTTTTCGGAGGAAATGGTTGGGATAAAAGACGGAATTTATAAGCATTCGGATTCATTAGTGAGATTTTTGGAAACGAATTCTGTGAAGGTTTTCTTATGGAAGACTTTCGTACTAAAGGTGTGGGGATAGTAAGTCGGCTGGAATAATGAACTTCGTTTCTGGACCACGAACTACCTAAACCTGCCCTTTCTTCTGTCATGCAGCAGGTATAAGGCAATTAACCCCCAAGGATTGTAGCTTTGAGGAATAATGAACCTTGGAACATGCGACAAATGTTGTTGGTACGAGAAGTACTTGAAATCAATTGATACTTGAAACAAAATTACTTTCAGGCCACGCAGCACAATTTTTCGCAACAATTTTCAGCCCAAGACCTCTTTCCTATAATTCTTTGGGACTCCCATTCTACCCAGTCACTGTAAACTTTCAGAATTGCGTATCATACTTTACATAGGGTATCAAGGAAATACATATTTTCTGGACATTATGTCTAGGCTAATTCGGAAATAAAAGTCATCTTGTCTACGCCGGGACTCGAACCCAGGCCCTCTTGCAAACAAGCAAGCATACTACCATCCACACCACTGGAGACATGAACTTGCCTTCCTTACTTCATGCACTGTGGCTTGAGGCGCTGAAGTTCACCTCGGCATAGCATCCAGAAAGTTTTTCTGTTTCCTTGATATATTGTGCTGAGAAAAAAAATTGTCGATCTTTACCTAAGATATTTTTATATGCTACTATCTATAAAGCCGGCGCTGCCCGGATTTTCTTCAATTAAATGCAGGTTTGGACAAACCATTATAAAGGCATACACATGTTGGAAACGCATTTGTAGGTAACCAAAGTAAACATTCCGAAAGCGATTGTTGAGGCCGATAAACCATTGTAGCCCAATAGTTTTGCGCTCATTTTGGGAATTTGCCCAGCTCCGACAAACTTTTAAAGCCTCTCGTTCAAGTCGAGTCCCATTTGGTATATATGCAAAATTTTGTGACGATCGATCTAAAATTGTAGATTTGTATACATTTGTATACACAACACGCACACAAAAATTCAAAATTACTTAGAAAATCAAGGATGAATGGAAAACACTAAAGAAATCTCAGCATAATTTTACTGACCGGTGTCGAGAACTTTTTGTTCGTGGTGAAGCCGAAACACCGTAAAGCACACACAATGGACTCAACAATCTTTAATTTTATAGAAACTCCACTCAACTTAAAAATCCCTGTTTGAGATGGACTTAAGGTTTCCGTCAAGAGATAATTAAATATTCTAATACCTGAAATTTTCTGAGAAAACCCGTAATGTGAAAAATGGGTATTTCCTCTCTTAATTGCTTTTGTTTTCATAGGAAACGATTGCGTTTTAGGTGGGATTAAAAGAGGGAATTTATAAGGATTCGAATTCATTAGTGTGATTTTTGGGAACAAATTTTGAAGTTTTCTTTATGGAAGACTTGAACTGAAGTGCTGGGGATAGCAGCGTGTAATAATATACTTTCTTTCTACACTGTGAACTACCTAAAACTGGCTTCTCTTCATAAGGCATTTCTGTGTCATTGCAGCTTTGTGGAATAATGAACTTTGGAATATGCGACAATTTTTGTAGGTACGAGAATTACAACTTGAAAATCAATGGATGCCCGAAATAGATTTACTTTCAGCGAGCATCTCAGTGTTTTTTGACTCTTTTCTGCCTGAGATAATTTTTTTGCTATAATTAGGCGTCTTTTTCTACCCAGCCACAATAAACGTTTCGAATTACGGGTCATATTCCACCTATACGATAATTTTTATATGCTGTATATATATATCTTATTACTCCAATAACATCAACATTTTATTTTTATAAAACCAAATAGGAAGGGAAAACACTGAAGAAATCTGAACATACTTGTATTGGCTGGTATCGAGAAGTTTTTGTTCGTGAAGGTGCCCAAACCAGCGTAAAACACAAACCTAATTCAATCCTGCTGTTAAAGAAACCACTCGCAACTTAAAATTCTCTATTTGGGATGGACCTGGGGTTTTGGTAATAATTAATAAATAATCCCTTAATGAAACATCTCTTTTCATTAAGAGATTATCAAATTTTGTAATGCTTAAAATTTTTGAAAAAAAGAACGTGTAATATGAGGTATACGTATTGGTAATATGAATATATTTTCTCCTTATATTGCTTTCGTTTAAACCAAAGATGAATGGAAACCACAAGAAGAAAAATCTGACGGTAGTTGTATTTACGATAGCTGAAATCTTTTTTTTTTGTTCGCGGAGAGGCCGAAATAACGTAAAACACAAACAAAATCAAATCCTGCTTTTATGGAAACCCATTCGACTTAAAAATATATATTTGCGATGGACCTGACGTTTTCGTCAAGAGATAATTAAATATACCAATACCTGAAATTTCTTGAGAAAACCCCGTAATGTGAAAAATTGGTATTTCCTCTCTTAATTGCTTCTGTTTTCAGACGAAACGGTTGCATTTTAGGGGAATAAAAGACGAAATTTATAAGCCTTCGGATTCATTAGAGGAATTTTTGGGAAAACGCATTCCGAAGGGTTTCTTATGGAAGACTTTTGTGGTGTAGGTATGGAAATTGCAGAGTTTGGAATAATAGACTTTGTTTCTGTACCGCGATCTACCTAAACCCGGTCTCTCTTCATAAGGCAATTAACCCCTGAGGGATTGCAGTTGTGTGGAATAACGAACCTTGGAGCATGCGACAAATGTTGTAGGTACGGGAATATATACTTTTGGAACTAATGGATACTAGGAATAAAATTGCAACCTGGCTAATCGCAGTGTTTCTCGGCCTTTTCTGTGTGGCTTTGCTATTTCAATGCAAAAATAACTCAGAATGAAGGAAAAGACCTCATAAACTAACACAAAAGATGAATCTGCACACCTCTCTCTCTCTCTCTCTCTCTCTCTCTCTCTCTCTCTCATATGCTATTCTTTCCCTTATTTTCAGCGATTTCCGAATTCAAATATCTCAGCAAATATTACACTTGTAAACATGGTCTTGTTTTGATGGACTCAGGAGAGACAGGGCAACAAATTTTTATATGACTGGTGTTTTTTAGGACTGGGTGACCGAATAAAAAGTTGATTTTTCATTTTATCAGCCATACAATCCCTTGAAATATGAATGACGCATCTGTGAGAGCTATACATGTTATTCGGAAAATTTTTCCCAGTTGAAAGTATGCTTCTTGGATTAATGGTTCACGAGTTATTCTATAATAAATGGACTTTCCTATCAGAGCTGCCCTTGGGGCTGTGCGACAGGTGAGGTCACACCAGGACCCGCGTTTTCTTTGGGGGGGGGGGCGCACTTATGGTGACAAATTTTTTTTTCATAAATTCCGAACTTTCATCATTTTTGAAATTCTGAATTTGCCATAAAGTCTGAAACTATTTCTTTCATCTATTCTGAATTTTCATAAATTCATAAATTCTCTGAATTTTCATTAATTTTGGAATTCTCTGAATTTCCATAAATTCTGGAATTCCCTGAATTTTCACAAATTCTGGAATCATTTCAATCATATTTTCTGAATTTTCATGGGGATCGGAATTATTTCTTGCATTTATTCTGACTTCTCATGATTTTCCTGTTTTGAATTTTTGATTCCCCTCCCCCCTCTCAAAAAATCAAGGCAAAGGGGGACCCCGAAATATCATTTCATTTCAAAACGCCTCTGGCCCCACTATTATTTTCTCACCGGGCCTCGCATTTGATAAGGGCTGCCCGGTTTTCTATGCACCCAGTATGAGGTCCTTATAAAAGGTAAATACAGTAATTAAATTCAAATAAGAATGGGAACCATTGAATAAATCTAACAAATACTTGCGTTGACCGGTGCGGTGGTTTCTTGTTATTATTTAAGCGTTAATTGTGGTACCGATATTACATTTACTAACATAATATTAATACATATTTTTTTAATGGGTTTGATGTGAAATTTGCTAACGGTCAGATGTAGACTTTGGCTACCACTACTACTAAACCACACATGCACTTCTTACGCATTCCTCTGTGGAATTTCTCGAATTGGTATATGTTGGAATGTGTGTACGTGTTGTGAACCTTACTTGAAGTTTATTACTGTGCAATGGTAATGTTATGTGTAATGCTATCTATTTTATATCAGTGAAGTGCAATTATTGAATAACTGTGCCGTTGTAGGCTGTTGCTCTGCGGCGAGATTTTTTAAAGGGAAGATCGGCTCGAAATTCACACCTAGAATTTGGGAACCACAGGAAACAAACTTCAGCCGACCACCACTGTGGCAACGGTGGGGTTCAAACCCGGGTCTTCACGAAATATATACTATATTGGATGCAAATACGTTTAAAAAATTTAAAAGACATTGTGGGCCAGATGAAATTCTTAATAGTTTTAATAGGCCAGGCTATATAAAAGTAGAACCTTTCCCACGGAGATCAATGGGTCTCTTATGAACATATTCCATTTTATGCATTATTGCTAATCAGAAATAGAATGTCAGATTCTGGGCTATTGTTAATATTTGGAAATGTCTCAACAGAGATCAATAAAATCTTTCTTCAAAATTCACTAGGAAAAACTTTTATTCTGCCATCTATAGCCAGTAGTCTCAATTTTGATGTTTCTGAGATAAGAGTGTTGATTTAAACCAGAAATAACAATGAAATATTAAATGATACTATAAATTATGATATTTTAAAAACTCATTTTTAAAATATATAATACAATACTAAGTTATTAAAACTACAATAATGACAAGACTAATCTAATAATACTTATCCGCCGTAGGAATGTGTTTCAAATAGTGGTTTTTTCCCAAAAACATTGTTATTTATGGTTCGCCCCACTTATAATTATCGTTCACCTTCATTAATTTTTTGTTTAAAAGGTAATTTCCAAGGTTGTGAACAATATCGCATAAACTCACATACGTAGTATAGCCGCTTTAGGGGGATATTAGTAAAGTGTTTAAAATTTTCAACGGGATGGATAGGATAGACCATGATTTATTAACATATCCAGGGAATATATGTTAATAAATCATCGTCGCAGGGAGTTTCCGCCTAATATGTTTGTCAATGAATGGAACAGCTTAAATCCGGGGGTCGTGAATTCTAACACAATTGACACGTTTTAAAAGAAGTACGATAGACATAGTGGGCTAAATCGAGAAGCTATTCATACTTTTATATAAGACAACCATGCTTTTTTTTTCCGTGGCCAATGTATTTTTATGTTATCATAATCATTTGTTTGTATTAATATTACTTTACTGCGTATTTGTTCTCCTACAGTAATTGCTATTATTTTGGGTCGCTGCATTTTAGTTATATTTTACGTCCTAATTTTTAACGGAAAACTTTTTTAAGCCACCTAGTGGGGCTTTTTGCTTGTTGCGAACTGTGTATATGTATATAATTGAATGTAATTTAAATTATTATAGAAACCGTTCTTCGATTTCAGGTGGTATTTATTGACAAAAATTTGTTTGTTGAAATCTCTCAAAAATACAGTAATTGCACGACGAAAGTTAAATCTTGAGAAAACGCGGTGCTTACGACGTTGAACAAATCTCTGCATCGTGCTTACCCGAAGAAATACGGCTATTAATCTGGAAGGACGTGGCCTCGAGCTCTAACATTCTAGGGAGGCCCACTTGATACATATATATATATATATATAATGTTAGAGCTCGAGGCCACGTCCTTCAGATTAATAGCCGTATTTCTTCGGGTAAGCACGATGCAGAGATTTGTTCAACGTCGTAAGCACCGCGTTTTCTCAAGATTTAACTTTCGTGCAATTATTGTACTTTTGAGAGATTTCAACAAACAAATTTTTGTCAATAAATACCACCTGAAATCGAAGAACGGTTTCTATAATAATTTAAATTACATTCAATTATATACATATACACAGTTCGCAACGAGGAGATTTTTGAAGAATTGAAAGAAATAGTTTCAGATGTTTTTGTAATTAAAAATTCTAGAGTAATTAAAGTTTATAATCACGGAGTTACTGGAAGATGTAGTTTCAGAATTAATGAAAATTTTCAGAATAAATGATAATTCAGAACACAAATCAAAATCCTTATTATGAATTCAGGATTAACGAAAATTCATAAACTATGGAACACCAGAACAGCTCATAAGAAAAATGATTTCGAAATTGTGGGAAAAAAACTCTATTTCAGAATTCATTAAAAAAAACTCTATTTCAGAATTCATTAAAAAAAACTCTATTTCAGAATTCATTAAAAAAAACTCTATTTCAGAATTCATTAAAAAAACTCTATTTCAGAATTCATTAAAAAAACGAATTTCAGAACTTAGTATCGATGAAAGTCTTCAAAAATTTGTAGATCCTGCTTGACACGCATTCCCGGACTCTGATTACCTACCCTTTAAGACAGCAATTATATTACAGTAACCATACGTAAAAACTTATGAAACTACTTTATATACAGTGGATACCGCTTATAATGTTGCCTTTTAGAACGTTTTCAGGGTTTGTTCAACTTATTTCCGTGTTTCCATCTTTCATTAATACGCTTCGAGATTTAATTTTGAAGCGTTTCCCGTGTACAACGCTTTTCACAGTTTTCTTGAAGGAAAAAAAAAAACGTTAAAGCACATGATCCACTGTGTAATTAGAAAAATAATTAAATTTTGGGCAGTGAAATAAGTATTACTGGAAACCGACAAATTCCTCGAATTTCAACAATGATATGAAAATTAATTCGAACATACCCTTTTACAAAAGTAAAATTTTTATGAATTGGTTATTAAAATACTATTATTATTATAACTTAGTAAAACTTCTTCGAAAGGGCCACCCCTGTCAGAAAACCGGCCTTTCGCATAGACGTCTCTTTGATATGGAATAGGAATGATTACGGATCCCAAGAAATCACAGCCCTACAGGGCTGTTACCTGTCTACAGAGGTTGTCCCACAAAATAACTTAGCTATAAATAGAAATTTGAAGCTTTTTAATAAAAATACCCATATTAGATAATTATTGAGAAACTGCAGTATCGCAGCTTTTTGCATCCGGATATAAAGCTAGGGAAATAACATACAAGCCGTAATTTTTCAATATAATAAATAAATCCTTAAAAATGACCAATTTCATACATTTATCGGAGAAAAATATATGGAATTATGAATCAAATTATTTAATGATGAATGAATTCTGGTACTCAGAGCGGATATGAAATGAGAGGAAATGAAAAGAATTAGGATATAGGAATTTTGGTTTTCTTTTTGAGTGGAAAAGAGAAATCGATATATTTGATAAATGAGGTGCACTCCACGTTAATTACGATTGCGCACAAAGATATTTCCGACTATATTAAGGATATTCGATGCACGGCTATATATATAAAGTTCTACAATAATAATCCAGTTTCATTGTATTCAAACTCGATTATCAAAAAAGGAAAATTGACTTACCGTTGAAAGCTTCGACTTGCCACATGACCATACCACAAATTATAATTCCAAAGCATATAAATATCATAACGACCGGTTTCCTCAGCGTCATTCCAGAGTTACAAATTGCCATTTTAAAACGGTGAAGTTTGAAATTAAAAGTAATGTAACGCTGCCGACACATAATCGGATGGGAATGTTATCGGGTCCTTGAAATAAACGAGTTCTTGAGTCATCAGAAGCAGCAACATGAGGTCTTTTTTTTTAGTTATTCTCCCTATTTTCGGAATATTTATCCCATTCAGCAGTCACTGATGAATTACAATCGGAATGTCGATTCCTCGAAATACGAGTAAAAATTCATTTTTTGGAACGTACGTCGAAACAAAAACTAACTTTATTACGTGCCAACGGAAAGACTAATCAAGTTCTATATCAAAAGTCTCGAGAGAACCACTGATAAATCCATATTTTTGAATTTTCCACAAAATTCCATTCACACCGACCGAAACTTATCCATATCTTATCCCAGACGGGGATTATAAACCCACTAACGATAAGCACCGTTTTACACCATCAAAGAGTTCTTACGTGATTTGCTTCCGTGAAGGAGAATAATAAAATGTCTTTTTTTTCCCCCGAATATTTGTGTATAAATATATATGTATTTTTATATTTATTTAATCCGAAATAAAGAACCGAGAAAGCTGCGAGAAAAAACGGGACGTGAAGTGTAAAGTCGCACAAAACACGCACTGAGGAAATAGCGCATAGATGCTGTAGAATAAGAAGAGTAGGAGGATGAAGACCAAGAAGAAGAAGAATAAGAAGAATGATTCTCCTCGAAGATCCTGAGGAATTGCCGCATGTCCCGGATGTTCCTTCCGACTTGGCTGCCTGCAGCCGCAATGATTCGGCTGCGCGGAACGCCGCGTTATTCCCGCTAGGGAAGGTCACGTGGCCAAGCTTGGCGGTCATGTGACGGCAAAAGTGTATAGATGTCGATAGTGTGTGTGTGTGTAAAATAAAAAGAGGGACAAACACTGAAACACTTTTTTTTTCCACGCCGGACAATGGGACGAAATTATAATTATTTTAATTCAATTAATTTTTTCGTGTGAAGGAATTTGAAGGAGAAAAATTTTGATGAAAAACTTTATAAGCGGAATACTTTTTAAATAATCAGTTTATATTTTGTGAATAAAACTTTTTCTTTGAGTTAAAATATTATTTAAATACTCGTGGAAAAGTGATGATAAATGAATTTTGATTTTATTTACATTTAATAGGAGAGTTTGTTAATATGTTTTTTAATTGAAGGTCTCAAATGTATTTTAGCTTGATTATTTCAAATAATTTATTTGAAAAGTTTCGAACATAAAAATTTTCCTTCACAATTGATTTCTGTTGTTCTTCGTGATTTGAATATTAATACAGAAATAAAAATCATAAATATACTAAATACCTGATAAAAAAGCATTATTCTCGCTATGGTAGGCCACATGACCAAGCTCGGCAGTCATGTGACGGCAAAAGTGCATAGATGTCGATAGTGTGATTTTGTGTGAAATAAAAAGGGAGACAAACACTAAAAGATTTTTTTCATGCACGGACAATGGGACGAAAAATTATTATTATTATTATTATTATTCAATTAATTTTTCGTGTGAAGGAATTTGACGAATAAAAATTTGTTGAAATGCTCTTGAAATATCTTATATCAGTTTCTTTTGTGAATAAAACTTTATTTCAAGATGAAATAATATAAAAATATCCATCAGATATTTGAAGTAAAGTTTAGAAAGATTTCAATTTGATACGTATTTTTCGATTAAAAGTCGAAAATGAATTTCTGCCTAATACTTTGATGATTATTCTAAATTAATAACGTAATCAATTTGAAACATAAAAATTTTATTAACAATAAATTTATTTTCCTCTTCATGAATATTAATATATAACAACATTGAATATTAATATATAACAACATTGAATATTAATATATAACAACATTGAATATTAATATATAACAACATTGAATATTAATATATAACAACATTGAATATTAATATATAACAACATTGAATATTAATATATAACAACATTGAATATTAATATATAACTGAGATTAATGTAAAAATATCAATACATATATGAAAATATGCATAGAATATTTATCGATGAACTAAACTAAATTATTTTAACAGTATTCTGGTTAGTTAAAAATAACAAGTAACACAACAAAAACATTTTGTATATAAAAATTCTGGCTTTACTTTTTAACGAATGCAAATATTCTTATTCGTCCGGTATCATCAGTGAAGTTTCCAGGATGTAAAGCAGCAGTCCTGTTGAAATTGTTGCAAACGTTTTGTCAAGTTTCTCAGTAGATATCATAGAAGTCATCTCCTCAATTTATTTCATTCAGAATATGGCTCTATATCCCGTACGTGTGCATAATTTGTAGCCCGTGAGTGTCTAATAATTATTTCAAAACTATAGTTTAACCCTTAAATGCATGATTTTTTTTTGTTTTAAATTTCGAGCTGTAATAATTTTCATATTTACTGACAAATATTAGAAAGTCGGAAAAACTTTTTTCAAGATTTTTTTTAAATAGATTTTTCGAGTATTATTTTTTTAGAAATTCAAAATAATATATTTCGAATTTTACTTCTTAAATAGGCCTTGAAGAGGACGTACAGTACTAAAAATGAATGCGTTGAAGTTGTATAACTTGCCAAATATACAGGGTGTCTTGTAAGTGCTTAATGCGGCCTTTATCTTATGAACCATCCGTCGTAGAAATACAGTTTGAATTCAAAAACTGCTCAAAAAAAAGTTCAAAAATTACCCTGCACTAGTTTTAGTGCGAAAATACAGTGTGTCACAAAATAAATAAAAAACCTTAATTTTTATACCGTCCCGATAACTTCCAATTATAAAGATGTTGCACTGTCTCTTCTGATACCTACAATAAAAAATTCCACATTTCTAGTGCAATAACCAATGAGATATTTGAATTCGAAAAGCGGAGAACATTTTGGGGGGAAAAGCGATAAATATGGAAAAAACCGCAGTTAACGCTGTTCTTTCCCCCAAATTTCCTCCGTTTTTCGAATTCGAATATTTCTATGAATATTGCACTTAGAAGCATGACATTTTTTTTGTTGGCATCAGGAAATACAGTGCAACATCTTTCTAATTGGAAGTTAGAGGATACGGGAACCATTTAAAAATTAAATTTTGTGTCTCGATACATATACATCAAAGTATGCTTCTTTAAAAAAAACCACGGTTCAAAAGATAAAGGGTGTCTAATTAGTACTTGCATATATGTTATGTATAAAATTAATATATTTTTAAAATATTTTTATACAGTTTTAAATTTTCAACTGCTTTATATTAATAAAAACGTAATCTTTACCATAAGAGACTTTCATAAATACAGTATTCAAAAATCAAGTATTTCATCATAAATTTCGATATCGCTTTAAAATGTGCAGGATGACTCTGAAGTTCCTCTCTTCAGAGCTACATACAGGTTTAAATATTCATGAGAGTGCTATGAAACTTTGGTGACGTCTTAATGAAAAGGTATAGAAAAATAATTGTTTATTAATGCGGTTTTGAAGGACGTGTTTCTACGCATTCAAAGTTTTAGCCCATAGTCGTTTTTGCGAATCCCGTCTATTCATACACAATGGTAAAGTTTCAAATATCCTTGACACAAGTAGTTCCGTTCTTATTTTCGTAGAGATCATTATGATCCCATGTTTAGTCTACAAGAAAGTGCTTCGTTAGCAAAACAGTGATTTCGCAGTAACACCATATTGCCTTGAAGGAAAAAAAAATCAATCAGGATGGCCTTCCTCTATATATAATCGATTGTGTCCAAAAAAGTGCTAAAGAAACAATTTTTCAGAACAAAGAGCTGTCTGTCACTATTTATTTATCCATCTCCAGACCATAATCCCTGTTATTTTTTTTAGATATATTAGGCATTCTGTAAGAGTAATATCCTGACAGCATTACATCACCATCAGGGTGTGATAGAGGGGCATCATCGAACACAACTTTCACTACATTTCAACGTTATACACTACTTTGGGATGGCCTGGAAGTTTCGGTGTTTCTTAACGGTTAGCAACGGCTGAAGAAAGCGCGAAACCGGCAGTGTGTGAAATTTTGTGGAGGACTTCATGAAGTGTAGGGAATGTGTTTCAGGGGGAAAAGTCAGTTTCACATGTCGCCACTAGAGAGCGTTTCACTTTGTATACCTGTAGTAAACATGTAAATGTATGTCATGTGACGCAGCAGCTGTTATAAAACCTAGAAACATTCACGGAGATCTTGTTTCTCAATGTTTTTGCTGCTCACAATGACGATAAGTTTACGAGATCGCGCTTTCTTGGTAAAATTGTTTTACCAAAACAGCAATTCCACAGTAAATGCTCTACGGAAATATTGGACTTGGAAGAGGATTAGAAAAGGTCTAAGAAATATTAAAAACCAAATTTGAAACCACAGGATCGTTGGCTGTTCGTCCTGGAAGAGGAAGAAACTCCATTTCTATAGACGCAGAGCTTAAAATTCTCGAGGTAGAAGACTACATGTCTTCTACACTAGTGTCAGCGTGTAGCACAAGCTTTGGATAGGTCACGTTCAACCCTCCATAAGAACATGCGGAATATCCTCCAATATTATCCGTACAAACTTTCACTTGTGCAGCGGTTTCTTCCACATGATTATGACTCTCGACTCCGGTTCTCACTGCAGTTTCTAGCTCGCGTTGAGGTCGATTCAGAATGACCATGGAATATCCTCCGGACAGACGAAGCGCATTTTCACTTGGATGGTGCAGTTAATACTCACAACTGCCGAGCTTGGGAACCAGAAAACCCGCACGCCATCTCAGAGGTTCCGTTGCATTCACTAAAAGTGACGGTATGATGTGGATTTACTGCATCATTTATTCTCGGTCCCTACTTCTACGAGGAGTTGCGTTCTACAGGTACGGTGACATGTTCGATCACAGGGAAGCGATATTCATTGCTGTTACAGAACGAAATTTTTCCGGCTCTGCAAGTACGTGACTGCCTTGCAGACAAAATCTTTATGCAAGACGGAGCTCCTCCTCCACACATTACAGTGTGTATTAAGGATGTTCTTAAAACACATTTTACAGAAGAATGTGTCATCGGCCGGCACTTCCCTAATCTATGGCCTCCCCGGACCTTAATCCATGCGGTTTTTGACTATGGGGCACTTGAAACGTCTGGTAAGTCGTGACAGTTCAAGAACTTTACCTCACCTTATAACGGCAGCATTTCCCGCCACGTGCTGAACATTTTCCCGCACACACTTCGGTCAATTGTGGAACATGCCATCTTGCGATTTCACATTGTATCTGAAAATGATGGCCATCATGTGGAACATGTTTTATTGCAGTAACAATTGTAAAATTGTTTCACAATTGTTAAAATTGCAAACGTTTGCCTAAATGTGTCATTTCTTAATCAAATGCCCTCTGGTGGCGACATGTGCAACTTTTTTTCCCCTGAAACAAATTCCCATCACGTCATGAAGCCCTCCACAAAATTTCACAATTATTCTGATGGCTGGTTTCACCTGTAGGCTACTTTAAAATAGACCCTATTTTAATTATGGACGCTCTGTCCATATAATCTGAGATATGACAGTTTTCGTGAAACAATACACGAAATTTGACAAAAAGATTGAATTTATTATTTCTCTTTCAAGCAGCTTTGAAATATTAGATTCTGAACAAGCATAGATAATTCAGCCAAACATAGATAATTCATTGCACAAGTAATGCTGTTTGAAACGTTGTTGGAAAAATTGATGAGAATGTCTTACATAGTTGTTTGTTTGAGAAATTTAGTTTCGTATGGAATAAAATGACGAAAAAATAAAGCTTCGTATATCACGTTTTTGAAAATTGTTTGTTGCCTTTAATTTGAAAAACCGTTGCTCCAGATGATTTTAACCAGCCATAACTTTGTATTTACTTATCGAATGTATAAGAATAAAACAGTTTTGGATTCGATGTAAAACATTCAAAATAAATTAAAAAAAAAACCTTTCAACAATTTTCAAAAATTTCGTCATTTGAACGTAGTCAGTCGCCTTTAATTGCGTTTTTAGCTTCCTTCAAACCTGTGGAATCTAAATATCGTATACATTCACGGTGGAGAAAAGCATCACGAATGAACGCTGGGATTACGCTCGTGATTGAATGGCCAAGAGAGAGAGAGAGAGAGAGAGAGAGAGGCACAGAGAAGAGTTCCGAACATGAAGATCAAAGCGAAAAACCAATCGCATCTTCCCGAAGCAATGAGATGAACGTTGAAAGGAATGCTAACATGAAAAGTGGAGTCGGCCAGCAACAGCATTTCACAGAACTCGAACCTATGCCTACCGATTTTTTTTTTTTGGGAAAACAGCAAATGCAATGCAAGTTAATCGTAGAAAGCGTGGATAACACAATGTGACAAATGACGCAAAATATAGTGAGATTATCCGAATAGAATTTTTCGGACTGCGTCGAGAACATAAATTCAATTTTCGTTCATTCAATTTATATGATTCATGTCAGAGGAAAAAATAATAATACTGGAACAACATAGGATGGAGGAAAAAAATAAATAAAGCGGATCATGATATGAAGTTCCAATGTGAAGTTTTATCGCGATAGTAATTTTTACGAGACCTTTTCGTGTGACCGTTCCCTGTACATTTTTCGGAATAGATATAAAATAATAATAGTGGAATTCTCTGCTCTTTGTCTCATTGCCAAAGGCATCATTATCAATGAATTATAGGGGGCGCCGAGGAGAAAAAAAAAGACCCGTAATATTATTACATGGATCAAATATGTATCCAAGTCACGCAACCAAATTGAATGTGAAAAATTTATGGATGTGTGTGTAAAGGGGGGCAAAAACCACATAAAATACTTATATGGACACAATTTTTCTTGAAAATTGAGTACTTTTTTCGAGTATTATTTTAGATGTTCGGGCAGGAAAACACGCCCATGTAATAATGGAAACGTGGAATTATCAACAGGACTGAGTGTTTTGTGAACAAATATTGAATGATAATACAATTATAGTAGCTAATGCTATAGTGGTAGTTAAGCGTAATCTATCCAATAGTGTAATTAGATACACTATTGCAGCGATTCTCAACCGATGCTTCCAGGGGCTCCGGGCGACTCAAGAAAAATAAAATAAATAAGTAAATTTGAGAGAGATAAATGAAAAAAAAGAGGCCTACGGGGTTCCGCCATAAAAATTATACACAAAAAGGGCTCCTCGAGTCAAACAGGGCTCCGTTATAACCACTACTACTTCTTAGAGATTGTAAGCCTTTTGTAATGATAATTTGAAAATTTTAAGTGCACATTTAGCATCCAAAAAATGGCGTTTGTCCCAAGTAAGGCATGGGTATCCTAACTTGGGATAGTATAGTTTTTGTATGGTGTCTCCTATGTTCAAGTTTCTCAGTTTTAAATTAGGGGCGGGTTTAAACTTGAAAAAAAGAAAAGTTGTAAGACAATGCCAGACTGATACTAGCTCAGAAAAATCCTTTTGTTCATCAAAAATGACATAACAACCTTAAAACAAAATCACAGAGTAAGTTCTCTGGTGAGAAAATATCACACATCACAGCATGCTTCAAAAAAAAAAAAAAAAAAAAGAGGAATGAATGGACGAGTAAGAAATTATAAAACTAGATAAACTTGAACAAACTTGAAAAACGTTAATGAGTATAACGTTATGAATAAAGAACACATCGAAATGTTTCAAAAGATAGGGGACAAAAGTGTAGCTATCGCGGCGGACGCTAAATTGGTTTTAGAATGCCCTTTATCTCATTTATTGAAACTTCATCAATGTCATCAGCATCAGGTAATGAGAACGCATCTGTTTCGCTCATGTAAGTTCTCATAAAACAGATTGTGAACAGCTGTCCGTTTGAACCAACAAAAGAACAGCCTGTTTCTATCGAGGAATAAGATTATATACTCTGTACCGCATGCAAACATTGGAAAACATAACAATGACAATGCATTTTCTAAAGTGGAACAACAGTGCCTAACATGGGACAGTGTCCCAAATTTAGACAAACTTGACTTCTTTCTACTCAAGAAGGGCTGTAATTAACAATAATGACCGTAAAAAGAAGATTGAACCGGAATTCTGTAAGGAAGACCTTATCTAAAATTACCCTTAAGTCAGGGAAACCCCCCACGCAATTGTTGTGCAAACCTTGGTAGTTCACTAAAAGCACTTACCGATTTTCAGGAAAACTTATGAGAAACTTTTACTCAATTGGAACACGTTATACACTATTGAAACTATAATGGAATATTATCACAACGAAAAACGAACATGATCACACTCGCTTTAAACGCAACTTGGAACAACCGTCAGGGCTACCAACTTATTAAAACTAAATATCCTGAATGGTTCCATATAAGGCCGCTCTTTCAAGTATGAGCACTTGTACATTAATTTCCCTTCTCGGTATAATTTTTGCAATTATAACTTTTTTCGGTAGAGAATAAAATAAAGCTCCTAAGTAAACTTATAAAACAGTAATCCTTACATTCGTTACATAATAGAGGGTGGGCAAAAAGTTCGTAAAAACTCATAAAAACCGGAAAAATAACCGAAATTAAGAACGGTTTGCAGTGTTAGCATCGCTAGATCACGGGAATTCTTTTATGACAGGAAAAAAAAAACTCAAAAACAGACAATAGGTGGCGCTGACGTACACAAGTCAAAGTAAAGATACGCAAATAACGAACAGAATGCCTCCAAATTGTTTATTACAGCAGTATGTGTTCCACGTGACCACCACCAATGAGGATTACATATTGCTGTACAGCAGGTCAACATACATGGTTTACAACAATGAACTTGTCGTGGATTAAGAGCACAAGTTCTTATAACCGTCTGATTTGCATATTTCTACCGAAGTCGTTCGCTTCAGCGTCACCTATCGGCTGTTTTTTAGTTATTTTTTCCCTGTCAAAAAAGTTCCCGTGACCTAGCTATGCTAACCCTGCAAACCGTTTTTTTTTTTAATTTCGGTTATTTTTCCGGGTTTTATTTATTTTTAAAGTTTCTACGGACTTTTTCACCCATCCCTGTATTAGAATATTATATATACACGGATTATAGTTCTGAACATTATGTCTTTTGCAACCTCTTGGGGGGAAAAAACAACCAGGTTGTATATACAACGCAGCGACACATAATCCGCAATAAGATATTTCTGTTTTAAATGTATAATCTGCTGATTATACGCTAGAAAATGGGATAGCGATCATTGATCGAAAAATGAATAAAAATAATTCGCAGACCTGTTGACGACTAAGACAGGAAAAAAAAAAAAATTGAACGAAAAAGATACAAAAATATATATAAATAAAC
Organism: Pholcus phalangioides; assembly: GCF_987345545.1. Classification (NCBI taxonomy): domain Eukaryota; kingdom Metazoa; phylum Arthropoda; class Arachnida; order Araneae; family Pholcidae; genus Pholcus; species Pholcus phalangioides. The sequence continues at coordinate 14,287,319 of NW_028301607.1, forward strand.
ATAAAATTATATAGAGGCCTATGAAAATTGAGCGGAATTTACACTGACTCACATTGGTGAGCGATCTAGCGGTCAAATAATACTAACTAGACATACTTCAACGAATACAACAGGCGGAAACATTAAAATATCTATGATCGGATGATGTTCGGTCGTCTAAACAGGGGTCTTCAATGCATGGACCATGGGCTATACGTGGCCCTAGAAGCTTTTCGCTGTGGCCCGTTAACGGAAAAACTGAAATAATTACACAACTTATACAAATACCAAAAAAAAAAAAAAAAAAGAGATAAATTCATTAAAAACAATGCATTTCATTATTTGTGAAAGAAACCGTTGTAGGTGTGTTGCTCTGTGGCGAGATTTTTTTAAGGGGAAGATCGGCTCTTGCATTCGCGCCTCGAAGCTGGGAACCTCAGAAAACCAACTTCAATGGCAACGCGCAATGGCTGGTAGGTTGAAGAATTTCTGGTGTAAAAACTTTCTTCAAAGATGCCACTTGATCAACTTATGCGGAGTGTAGTGACTTACACACACCATAGGAAAAAGCAGACCTCTCTCTCTCTCTCTCTCTTCATCCACCCCGTATACATATCAGCACAAATAAGTCCTATTAAATTAATATTGTTTATACTTTTTGATGGCTTTAACATTAGAACTACTGAGAAATCATTTTGACCGCAGTTGAAAGTTTCGTTGCTTAACCAGATTTTAAACATACTATTAGAGCATTTCTAAAGGAAATTACCAATTTCCTCTTCCGAAACTAGGGTATAGAATCATTGATGTTCCTTCCCATTTCAGACGTAAGCAAATATACAGGGCGTTTAAGAAACGATGGACTATTTTCTAAAAGGCGGCAGAATGAATGCCATGAATAATATAAACTAGCTATAATTATCGGTGCTCCCTGAGTTTTCTTCAAATTACTGGGAATATTGAAAAAGTGACAAAGGCTTAAACTGTTATTCGTATATTAACAGCATTAAAGATGTGACAAACCATTGTTAAGGCATGTGCACGTCTAAACGCATTGCCAGGGAACCACGGTAATCAAAGTAAACATTACGAAAGTGATTGTTGAAACCCAGAAACCATTGTTACCCGACGTTTTTTTACCTGTTTCGGGCATTTGCCTGATCTGACAAACTTTTAAAGTAGCCTACCGTTCAATCCGGGCCCTGTTTGGTATATGTGCAAAATTTGGCGACGATCGATCTAAAATTGTAGATTGATGAAGGTGAACTCGAGGAGTGAATTTTCTTTTATTTTCGACCATGCATTTTGCTACCGTTGGCCTAGGACCCAATAAATTGGAGTAGAATCTGTATAGTGAACTTTAGATCCCGTATTTTATCGGACAGAACCTTTATTTTTCGTATTATTTGGGCTCCTATACGATTATATGATAAGTGACAAAATGGTTTGCCTGTTGCAACAACATTTTAACAAAAGCGACAAAATGGCAACGACAACGTCACAAGTTCTTACCGGTTGTAAATTGAGTGTTAGCTTCAAACGTAAACTTTCTCAACTGCTGCAGCTGAGATGAGGGTGGACGGGGAAAGTTATAGTATCATGACGGTTCAGACATGGCCGAGCGGGACCCCTTAGCCTAGGTTTTAACCAGCACCCCCACCCCCCACCCCCCCCCCCCCATCAAGAAAGGCTTGTCATTTAAGGGCCTTTATTTATTGGATATATAGTGTGAAAAACAAAAAATGATGATAATTGTACCGAACTTCAGGGCTGAAATCTCTGTCAGCCTCACCCCTGTTACGTCCATGGATACAAGACACTGGAGGCCCTCAAAAATTTATATATAAAGCATACCCTCAATAATTAACGAACATGCAACACAATGCACTTACACTCCCATGCCTGCTTTATGAGTAATCCCTTATGTGACGGATGTCTGGTAACCCTTGATTATTTTGCCTTATCGGAACCTCTGAGTTAAGGGGGAGGGTATGCCACTCAGTTTTCGTGGAGGAACTTACATTTTCTTACACTTTCATTGCTTTCAAATTCTGAAAGCAATGAAAAATACGCAATATAAATTTGAAAAACAATGTTATTCACGGGGTTGGTTCCCCCGTGTGCCCCAAAAATCCCCCATACGACAATATTTCAAGACAGGCAACCCTAGTTCTTATGAGCTTTGTTTTAATCCAAAGTAAATCCACATTTACAGCTATATCATGTATTTTCGCAATAGTTCTAGTGTTAATAATAACCGACCGTATCGTACTAGGGAATTTAACTAATCCCTTTTATTATACAGACTACTCTCGGGAGTTAATAAAATGGTCTCCGAAGTTCTGCTCTTTAACCAATACGTCAAACTGATGGTTTAATTAAACCCGTTCCTAATCAATGATAATAAAAAGAGCTATTAATTAATTAAAGGGTTTTGATTGATGAATGAATGTTTTATCCTTTTAAGGGAACTTCTATACTGTGCTGAGAGAAGCTGTAAAAATTTGTGGTATATTGGCGAGAAAAATCACAGTTTCTGGCGAGATTACAGGATAAAAAACTGGGACTTCATTGTCATGAAAATGAATCAAATTCGTGTCTTTAATCAATCTTGAACGGAAATAGATTAAAATTCCGAAATTGCGAAAAACTTGGGCATCTAGGAAAAAAAAATATTTTGTATTCTTAGCAAAGTTTAGAGCGGAGAGAGTAACTAATAAATGTTGTTTGTTATCCATGGTGTGGACGGTAATCATATGGCAATTATGAAGAAAAATCAAAGTTGGGTGTTGATAACCCGAGTTTGTCTTGGATCTCATTATTTTCATCTCAAGACATTCTGTTTAACCCCTTAGACATTTTACTACACCATCAAAGTGTTTCTGGTATGGAGTTTTTTTGGCCACATTTACAAAATGCCAAGGAGCGCATATCACTCTTGTTATTTTACAGCAAACACAACTGTTAAAATTTCAAAGCGAACTAATATTATTGATATTTTATTGCTTAAAATATTTATTAATATCATATCATATTTATTATGCGTTATATTAATCAAAAATCAGCCACCAATTTCAATAGAAGAATTATAACAGATATGTTTTTTTTATTTGATTGGTGAAAGCACAAGTTCCAGTTCAAAGACGTTTTTACGTATATTGTATACAGCACTGGAAAGTTATTTTGAATATTTTCTAGAAGAAGGTATATTTTTGCTCTAAAAATTTTATTGTTATAGATAAAACTAATTTTACGAAACCAAGTTTACGAAACCTGGACGTTTAGAGTCTGGGAATGCTTGAGAAACGTCCATGTACCCAAAGTCCTTTGCTGCGCAGAAAAAAATTCCGTATAGTGTATAAGATAGTATGAAGTTTTGTCATTCTACACAGACAGCCAGACATGATCGCTGACCGCCCAGAGAGACCATCTTGAGATGACGTCATTCCACACAGATATCGAAATTCTGTGTGCAGAGAAGAAACAACTCAGTGCAAGTGAAATGAAAGAGAATGTTTCCTCCATCCGGAAAAAAAAGAGTGAAAGAATTATTTTTTATGTTTCATAGATGGTAGCGGGTGACAATGTGTATGTGCGTAACGATATTATTTATGTACGAAATATCCGAGAGAAAGCTAAGCTTTGAAGTGTACGGTTACCAAATATTACTGAACTTGGACATGGGGACGTATGCACACGCATCTTCTGCTATGTTCCTTGCATATGTTTACAACTGAAAGCGCCACTACATCAACAATGAACAAAAACTGTTTTCTAAACAGAAACAGACTCCCTTTCAATATGTATTAATGGTTGTTTTTAACGGAGGGTATTGATTAATTAACAGGCATTGAGTGTTTTTTCACCCATTATATTTGTTTCTGAATTGAAGAAGGTAGAGATTGTCTGTGATTCTTCAATAAACCTCCCTAGGACAATCAATCATGGTCCGGACGGCAGCAGGCTTCATTTTAATACGGTCCTTTGTCCAGAACAACCCAAGCAATCATAGATTTCAACACCCACTCGCCAGACCTGTACAGTATGCGCAGTAAAATCGGATCAACACCTTTTTGTTGACAACACAAAGTATATAAGTTTGTTAAATATAATAAGAGATGTGAAATAATACATAGTTTTGACTTCATCTCTTTCCGGTATAACCATTGTTGGCATACAATACGCTTCCCAACTATGTCGAAACACTCTATTTGCTTCAGGGTGCACCAAATGTATCGTCTCATAGTAGGTATTTCTCAATCCAATTATTTCAAACTTGCATAGAAAAAATATATGTACTTTCCTTTCATATATAAAATCAATATAGAGGAACACAACTGAGCTCAATAATATGTCTTATAACAAAAAAAAGAGAAACTTCTGACTCTATATTATGATCGATGATGTTAATAAAAACGCGACTGTTGATACATGTTTCGAATAAAGTGGCTGAAGAAAAATATTCAGAGAATTATTCAGAATTTATTTTTCCTACTGCGATAACTGAATAGATAATATTTTCTGATCTCTTCTAACTTGAAAGATAAGATTTAATAACATTTATATTGGAAGCGGAAACATCATCATTAGACGCGATAAAGAAAAAAAAAATTGCTCGGGGAATTTGGATCAGCTCTAAGGAGGGTAATTAGTATCAGATGAATTGCAAATTACCAAATAAATAAAGTTTTTCGCAATTCGAGAGCTTTGACTTCGTGGGGAATTCCTAAGAAAAAGGAAATTGAATTCATCAAATGAATTCCATAAGATGGGATAGAAAGAATGAATAGTAATGTATAAGTATTAATTCTAGAATCTCGGTTCGTACACGTAACATTATAAATAGTAAGTTATATATTTTCGATTGAAATGATGAAATACTGTTTCGTTTTTGAAATTTCCTGTTGTTGCACCATTATTTGATTTCCTAGATATAGGATCTCAAAAGATGAATTCTAAACAAAATACACACTTTTGAATAGAATACAAAATTGATTGCCGAGAACACATTTCAATTCATGTTTCTGTATACAGCGTGATACCTTCCACCCCTCGATGCATTTTAGAATAATTGTGTGTATTTATTCCCACAAAAAAACAAAAAACAGCTTCCAAGATTTCATATTTTTCTCAAAAATGTGAAATCCTGAATAAAAAGTAAAACATGATCCCTACATAAATTTACAAATTACAATTACAAATTTCCAAAAAAATACAAAAATTACAATTTCAGTTTTAACTACCTCGGTTGTAATGAAACCACCATTATAATATCAATAACTGGTGGGTTTTAGACAATATATCTAATAAATCCTGCTTATAACGTCGATGAAAACGCAATAACCTCGGATATAATGACACACTTTTTCACTTTTGCTGCAGTTTGTATGACGTTTTCCTAAGGAACCCCCCTAAAAGTTGAGCGTAGCACATTGCGGCAATATTTGCCCACAATACCTAATGTATATACTAGAAATAAGATTTATTACATCTTTGAAGCCTCGACTTGTTCAGTCAGATGACCGATATAAGGCATAGTCCCATATGGGGACTATGTATAAGTATGTTACGGGCATCTTTTTCTCAGCCACCTCGTTGGGCATTTGCCTGTTGTGGCGTTGTATTTGTATTTTCCCGTAATCTTGCCAACTATTTCTGACATTTTCTACCCGTAAAAATTTTCAGTGTTTTCCAGCGAAGTTTACCTTTTTTCATGAAATGCGTCTGTAGTCTCATCTAATTCATTTTTTGCTTAAAAAAGGCGAATGAATGCGCAGCGAATTTTTGCGTTTATAGAACCTCAAAGACGCCCTCTGTTGACCAAAGAAACTTTGTCGGAAATAGGCCGGTCCTTTGCTTCGTGTTTCGAAAAATGTTATGTTTAAAATTCTAGAAGTTACATCGTCACATTCATAATTCAGTTGATCAATTAAAAAGAAAGCTAGATCAATATAATGAATATTGTGGTATTCGCGCATATCTCCTCATGATTCCTGAACCATGAAAACCCGGATGCTGCGTCTTGAAAATTCCGAAAAAAGTGCTATTATTTGCGAGAACTGACACGCGCAAATTCAGAACCACCGATTTCAGACTTAAAAAGCTAGGCAAAACATGCTTCCGTGTGGCCGAACTCCGTCGGATAGTAGGAAACGCAGTGTTAGTTATTCAAATAGTTAGTTAATTAGTTAGTTATTTGGTTAAACTAGTTATTTATGTCTTATTTCTATCAATTACATCCCGATTTATAAATATTATAAAGAAAAAAGGCGTCTCTTGATAAAAACAAAATTTTTACACATAATTTTCAATTTCCTCGTACTTTTTTTCCTTTTAGTTTCGACCTTTATTATAATTTACACAATTTTTTCCGGAGCACTCATCAAAATTATTTTCACCGGAAATTATTTAGTTCCTTTCGTGATTATCTCTCTAAAATTTTCACATATGACGACTTTTTTCGTTGTCCTTAAACTCTTTTCCACCAACTTATCAACGTCTGAAACTTAATCATAAGCCGATTTTCCGAAAGGTTTTACTACGAAAAAAAAAGAAAAAAAAAATTAAGAACCCATGGAAATTGTAAAGAAATTGTTTATTCAGCAGCACGTTAATAAATTTGATAGCAATTTTAAAAGTAACATATAAAATACACAGAATTATTGTGATTACAAATACTTTTTTCAAGGAAACAAGATTGATATTTTCGTAACACTCCCGAAAACATGAACTAAATGAATTCATAAAAATGCATTGCAAATACCACGAGTGAAAAGATTTTATAATTCCAAAAACGTCTGGGTAATGAATGTAATAACTTGTCAACATTTCTATTTATGAGACATATTTGGAGTACGCTTTTTTCTTGATTACTTCATCTTCGAGCCCAGAGCTATTCTCACACGCACATATGGATGTACAAAAGACATCCAAAGTGAAAGAAAGAAAAGAAAAAGAAGAAAAAAAATCATAAAAAATTGGGTTTTTCTTCAATTCCTTAATCTCATGTCATTCAAACGTCGTTATGTTTGGTGAAAGGTTTACGAAGAGTTAGAAAAAAAAAAAACAGAAATGGCTTGAGAACACACACGCGACCTTATACTGAAGATGAAAAAAAAAAAGATCGAAGAGTAAATTCATATATATAGAAAAAAATGTGGTAAAAAAAGGGTAGAGAAAAAACGGAAATGACGGTGAAAGAAACTAGGTTCGTTAAAAAGCGAAACCGCAGGGAACATATGAATAATTTATAACAAATGATAAGTTTGAGGCAGTTTTTGCTTCAAGCAAAGAGAGAGAAAAAGTGAAAAAAAAAAATATTATATAGAAAATATTTAAAAAATGTAGAAAGAAATCGAATTTCTTTCATTCTGTATACTTTTCTGACGGAAGAAATCGTCCGCGAGAAAAATAGACATTTCGCAGTGAAACTCTTACAAAAACGAAGAGTGAATTTATGAGCGGAAATTTCAAACAAACGCGTCGAATTCTCCTCTGTCTTCATTTCTGGGTTGGAACTGTGTGACATACAGACAGATTTAGTTATAGACATTCAAATATATTTCGTTTTTTAATTGGACTTATTTAAAAGCCATTTGGTTTTATAGACATTGTAACTTGGTTTACAGTGAAACTTCTCTAAAATGATATTTTTTAAAATCGTATTTGGAATTGCCTATAGTCTGATGTAAAACTCCTCTCGTTACAATGTTATTCTTTAGTACGATAAATCACTGTATAACGATGTTTCTTTTAGGAGATTTCGCAAATGAGACAACGAAGTTTTTTATATTTCCACTCAAAATAAATTTCAATATTTTTCTAAATTCCTCAGCAGTTTTTGCTTTTTTGAGCATGTCCAAGAACGTAGGTATTTCAAGAACATCTACCGTCCAAAAGCGTTAATGAAGTTAACCTAAAGCTACTTTCTGTGTAGTACACAAGAAATTGCGCTGTAAACTACTTTATAGGGTGAAACAACCAAATGAATTTTATCCATTAACAAATTAATTAAAATTTTTCGCTAGAAATAAACACTCATAAATGCAATTTAAGGTGGAAATAACAAAGCCAGTTCAGAAGAGAGATGCAACAGCACCATAAATTTGGCTGCACCTTATAATAATGCTACCTCTCGATATAACGATAACTTCTCTACAACGATATTCTTTCTTCGTCGTTATAGCGAGATTCCACCGTATTATGTATTTATAACTACCAAACCTGGAGAACATCAAGGAGATTTCTGCGTCTGCGGATAACATGTTAACAACTCTTCTTATATGACGTACGAGAAAAACTTGGCGTCCTGTGATTGGTCGCAATAAGTGACGAAGTATTACGTCACTTTTGGCGGAGTTCTTGGTGAAGACAAAATGTCAATTTTTTTCTTTTTTTGCAGCCTGCGTTACTTCCCATTCTCTCGATTTTTTGGCGCTATAATGGGTTTTTTACATTACACTGAAGTGCCAAAGTCATGGTAAGCGGTATTGGAGATACAACGGGTTTCGACTATATATATCAAAATCTGTCATTATATCCGAACTCGTCATATTTCGCCGACGTTGAAAACGAGTTCCGTACAGTAGAATAATAACAAAAATTTTGATGATTATCTAAGCTTATATCATAATAAATAATTGAATAATCAGAGATGCAAACCTAAGAAAGAAAAAAACAAACCAAAACCACTTGTTTTTGGAAAGAAAAAAAAATGTGATGTGAAAAAAACCCCCATTGCGTTTGTAAAAGGGATCTGCTTAAACAAGACTGGACACACAATCTGTCGATGTCCCTAAATACAATATCTATAATCGGCAATTCTGTTACCATTGACATAATCAACAGGGAAGGCAGATAAATATTTTATCGATGCCCAAACTTTAATAATATTTGAGGAAAACCTACGAAAGCTCAACCAAAAATATGTTTAAAAATCTGTCGCTTTTTCCCCCAAGTCGTATTTCATCGGTTTTAAAAATGCAATTCATTAGCATTAATCATAGGAATCGGCTGGGACTGCAACTTATTGACGTCATCTGCATCATGGGTTGGGCAGTTTTTTATTTTGCTGACGTCTGGCATGAAGTTCGCGAAGCTCGAACCGAATTCAGGTCATTCCTAATATGTAATTTTAACCACTGTTGAAAAATAATTTCGCTCCTCTTGTCTTCATTACAGATCTATATCCAATATCTAATTAAAGGATTTCTATCTGATGAAGCTCTCGCTCATTCAGACAAAATTTGTAATAAAGTTCAGTTTGTGGGTTTTCTCTAGTACACATAAACAAATGTGAGGTTGTATTAGCTAGTATGTAAAATAGTTCTTGACTGCTATACTTGTGTATGCCAAACTTCCATAGTTGTTCAATTGATACGATTATTGCAATGTGGAATTTCGTCAACTGTTAATTGTTAGATATTATTGTGTGATATTATGTATGTCCATATTTTGTTCAATATTCTCCCGCAAAGTTTTCTATTTTTAGACTCAAATTTGGAAAAGAGTTTAAATTGCAAATTTCAGAATTTCTTTTACAGTTTTACGATTTCTTTACGAAAATCACTGTTTAATTTAATTAACGTTCTTTTGTATTTTTTTTTAATGAAATTGGGTGAAAGCTTAAATTCCAATATCAATTGACAAAAGACTTTGTTTTTTGATCTTTTCACCTTTAAATTTCTGTTTTTGATGTTAAATTTCCATTTTGATTTTTAATTTTAAAGTTTAATATTAATTTTAATATTTTAATTTTAATATTTTCATTTAAATTCTAATTTTTTATTTTCAATATTATGTTCTTGATTTTTGACATTTTATTGTTAGATTTTGATTTTCAATTTCTGACTTTCTAATTTTAATCGAGTAATGTTAAATTGTAATATATTATTGAGTAATACTAATTTTTTTTTTAGTAAGTTACATTAAATTCTCATCCTCTAGTTAGGAAAATTGTATTTTTACTCTTTATTCAAGTTTTCATTCCTTATTCAGAAATATCAAATTTCTGATTTTTTTTTATTTACTGAAATTGAATTTCGATTTTTTAATAAAAAAATTTCATCTCTTGTTCATTGATATTAGATTTTCCTGTTTCTTACGATTAAATTTTGATTTTTTTCAATTTATTGTTAATACATTTTGATTTTTTGCTTATTGATATAAAATTTCAATTTTTAATTTTTGATTTTTATGTGTAATATTTAAAAATGGTTCAATAATGAATATCGGGCTCATTATTTTTATACAGCAAGTTGAAATAAATTGAGTATTACTTATTAACATAGGATGTGTTTATATCCTCACTTCAGTCAGAAGCATGACATGCAAGAAAGCATGCTCAAAAAGGAATTGAATAATAAAATCATAATAATCACACACATTTTTTCTTCATTGTTAATTAGGGAACATTTCGCATTCATGAACCATGATTTTAATTTAGTGCATTATTTATGAAGCAACTGTTCCTTTTATTTTATTATGCAACGTAGACGAGCTTCGAGAAAAAAACAAAAAAACCAAGGAAAATTATGCAGTGGAAAATATTTTTGATCTGGTAAAATACACACATATGTCTACAACGTGTCCAATCCGATTTAATTTAAACATCTGAAACTAATTTTGCTCGGAAAATTGATACTTGAAGGCAAACTTCATAAAGAGAAAGGATACTTTTTTGTTTTAGTATGAGTTATTAGCCTAGAGACAAAATAGCGGGGCATCGAGGTTCTCCAATCTATACCAATATTTATTTAAAATTAAATAATTAGCGTCATGCTGTTGACGATAGAAAATTTAGCCATGGCACGGAACAAGGATCTCGTGCATACATACGCTCATGTATTTATATGTATAGAATATACACGCGTATGCCTCGAAGGATTAAAATTATAAGCATAGGCAGCAATTGCAAAATTAATGAGAGCAATCCGAGTAGTCTTGCGTGCATTAATGTGATATAATGGACGGTGATGCTGTGGATTAATTATTCAAAAGAACGAAGACTATTCTACACATATATTCTCTCCGCATGGGAACTAAAACTCTGTATTCTACCAGGTTAGTTCGATTATTTGTTCGGCTCACATGAAGTAGTTGACATGTGACAGCATGCATTTGTATCTTTACGATGGGGGAAACTATACTTCAATATTTGATACACATAAACGTCATCATGTGTATAATGAAGCGGGGGAAAAAAATTGGTTTTTCATGACCAATGAAAGCAAACATTGGAGATATTTAGCATGTTGTAAAGCTTCAAGTAATTGAATTTCGTGGTTTCGGGATTTTATATATGATTCTCTCTTTCCATGTTACCAATGGAAATTAATGTCAAAATATACAGGGTGCATATCAAACAGAAGGGTATCTAATTTCACTGGCGAACCGTTGAACCTAGAGGTGTACTTTCAATTATAATAGTTTCCAAATAACGTGTAGTATTCAGATACGTCATTGATGTTGCTAATGCTTGTATAGTTATCAAAATAAAATTAAAAAAAAAAACTTCTTATTTAGTCCCCGTTGGCCCTGAAACCCATGTCTTTGAAATCCATGTTGGCCCTGAAACCCTGTTGGCCATGTTTCTAATTGCAATATTCACTGGAGTACTCAAATTCGAAAAATGGAAGGAATTTGGGAAAAAACAGCGTTAAATGATGGTAAAACGGTTTATCTGCATTTAGAGCCACACCCGCCCCCCCCCCCCCACAAACTTTCCTCCTTTTTTTGAATTCGAATAGCTCAGTGAATATTGCAAATTGAAACATGGATTTTTTTTGTTGGGAACAGAAGAGACATTGAAAAAGCTTTCTACTTTCCAACTGGGTTTTGTGGCACACGGGAAATGTATAAAATGTCAATTTTATTATTTTAATAGCTATAGAATTCCTTGAAACGTGAATGACATATCTGAGTACTATATGTTATTTGGAAACTTTTTCCAACCGGCAGTATACCTCTCGGATCAACGGCTCACCAGTAAAATGGCATACACCCTGTTTGCTACGCACACTGTATATGAGCTTCATGGAATTCAAATGGATATGATATCCACATGATCAAACAGTGGTAAAGAGTGATTACATCTCAATGGTATGCGGAGGGGAGGATTTATGCTATATTCTACTGGTAACCGAAACATGTCAATAGAATATGGTTTCGATTGCCTTAATGTTATCGAAATTCGGAAAACTGATTGGAGATATAAAGGAAATTTCGAAACATCAGCATGTAGTACGAATTCTGTCATGTCAGAATACTGTTGTTGTAAGTGAATGTAAAATATAAAATATATAAAAATGTGAAATATAAAAATTGTAAAAAATCTATAAAAGTTTTGAAAAAATACAAAATATAAAAATTCACGTGCAAAACAAAAATAAACACAAAAATGCAAACTGTAAAAATTTCCAAAATGCAAGATATAAAAAACATTAAAAAAGTAAAATAAGTAAATTTTTTTCTCCTATTTCAAATAGAAATTCAATGGCCGCAACAGACAAAATGTTCAACGATGTTGCTGAAAATAGATGCCCATAAGATATATGGATGTCGAATACGTATCTAAATACAGCAACCCAATGAGAGCAATGAAAATCTTATAATTATGATAAAAATTATGGTAGCCTTATTCTAAATATGGATAGCTTCTCAATTTATCCCAATATGTTTAACGTATTTCTTTTTAAACGTGCCAATTGTGCTAGAATTCACGATCCCCGGGGGTAAGCTGTTTCATTTATTCACTACCGTATTAGAGGAAAACTTCCTGCGACACCACAACCTGGAATTGTCCCTTACCAATCGATACTGGTGTCCCCTTGTCGAAGCAGTTGACTGACGGTGTATTTATTAATAACTCAAGGTCCATTTTATCTAACCCGTAGAAAAAGTTAAACATTTCTATCTTATCTCCCCCAACAATTGCGCTCTTCCAATGCAAACATATTCAGAAAATCGTCTCTCTTCATAGCTTAAGCACCGTGTGCCATCAAAATCACGCGTGGCTCTTCTCTGCACCGCCTCGACTAAGTATATGTCCCTCTGTAGGTATGGTCTCCAAAACTTGAAGGCATACTCCAATTCAGGACGAACTAAGCCCTGAGAGAAAAGCGGAAGGATCTATCTCCTCACCTGGAGAAAAGCGGAAGGAGATTGCGAACTTATCGTTCTGAAAATGAAACCGAGCATTCTATTAGATTTTTCGACGACCGCTGAACAATGTTCAGAAAACCGAAGCCGCTCATCAATAAGAATACCCAGATCAGTGATCCTAGTTTAGTTGCATCCGGAATAATATCTCTGTTCAATTCATAAGTGAAACGTGGGTTGTTCTAGCCAAAATGAGCGACCCTACACTTGCCAACGCTAAAAGAGATGCTCCATTCATTCACCCACGCTGCAGTCCTGTTTATGTTGATCTGGAGCAACGCCCTATCATTTTGATTCACGACTACTTCCTTTAGCTTCACGTCATCGGCGAATTTAATAACAATCTCATCGATACCCTGATCGAGTTTATTATTCAAAAAGTCAAAAGAAAGAATATTTATGTCCAAAGACACTTCCTTGAAGAACTTCACTTGTAACACCTGTCCAATCAGAAAATTCCCCGTTCCCCATAACCCATTGTGACCTGTCTCTCAACCACTTTTCTATCCAATGCAAGTATTAATTTCATTAGTACTGACATGTATTTTTTGTTGAAATAAATGAATAGAAGCATAAAAGAGAAACTTTGATGTTTGTTGTACAATAGAAGATTTGAGTTCTAAAACGGATAAAGAAAACGAAAAATTCTTAATATTTGTGGATGATTTTTTATTTTATTTTTACTTCATTTATTATACACTAGCTGTTACCCGTGGATTTAGTAATCTGAAAAATGCTTGGCGATGATTCCTTCCAATTTAAACTCCTCGTGTGTTGCATTTCCAGAAATCCCGTCTTGGCGAGTCTCTATATTATAAAATATAATACTGGCCGTATTTCATATCCATAGCTTCCAGCAGTTTGGGCTCAGCGATGATTGCCCCATAAAACATTTGAACCCCTCCCATGTCCTCCATGGAGTATGAATTTAGAAAAATCCATCGTTAGTGAGTTTTAACATTACCAATAAAACCACTGACGAAATTTCATATTTAAAGCTTTGGCGATTTCGGCTCAGTAATTATTGTCTCATATAATTGCTGAGCCCCTTATGACCACCTTAGGGGCGAATTTAAAAAAGCCCACTCTCGGTGAGCCTTTACGTTATAAAATAAAACTACTGACCAATGTTCGTAAATATAGATAGCTCCAGAGAGCGGTTTCGGCTCGGCATGATTTCTCTGCATAACCTCTGAATTCCTTCATTACCCCCCCCCCCCTTTAGGGGTGGAATTTCGGAAAATCGAAATGACGTAAAGACTTATTGAGTCTTTACGTCATAAAATAAAACTACAGACCAAATTTAATAAATATTGTTCCAGTGGTTCGCGGCTTGGCATGATTTCTCTCTATAACCTTTGAGCCCCTTATGACACATTTAGGGGTGGAATTTTGCCTAATGAAATAAAACTACGGACAAATTTCATAAATATTGCTCTAGTGGTTTCGGCTCCGAGTGATTTTTCTGTATAACCCTTGAACCCCCCCCCTTATGACCTTCTTAGGGGTCAAATTTCAAAAAAACCCTTTCTTAGTGGGTTTTTACTTCATGAAATAAAACTACTGACCAAATTTCATATTCATAACTGGTTCAGTGGTTTCGGCTTGGTGATGATGAATCTTTGAGTCAGTCAGGACATGTTATTTTATGTACACTGAAGAGCCAAAAAAACTTGAAACCTGCCTAATATCGTGTAGGGCCCCCCGCGAGCCCGCAGAAGTGTCGCAACACGACGTGGCATGGACTCGACTAATGTCTGAAGTAGTGCTGGAGGTAATCGACACCATGAATCCTGCAGGGCTGTCCATAAATCCGTAGGAGTAAGAGGGGGTGGAGATCTCTTCTGAACATCACGTTGCAACGCATCCCAGATATGTTCAATAATGTTCATGTCTGGGGATTTTGGTGGCCAGCGGAAGTGTCTAAAGTCAGAAGAGTGTTCCTGGAGTCACTTTCTAGCAATTCTGGACGTGTGGGGTGTCTCATTGTCCTGCTGAAATTGTCCAAGTCCGTCGGAATGCACAATGGACATGAATGGGTGCAGGTGATCAGACAGGATGCTTACGTACCTGTCACCTGTCCGAGTCGTATCTAGACGTATCAGGGGTCCCATATCACGCCAACTGCACACGCCCAATACCATCACAGAGCCTCCACCAGCTTGAACAGTCCCCTGTTGACATGTAGGGTCCATGGATTCATGAGGTTGTCTCCATACCCGTACACGTCCATCAGCTCGAAGCAATTGGAACCGAGACTCGTCAGACCAGGCAACGTGTTTCCAGTTCTCAACAGTCCAATGTCGGTGTTGTTGGGCCCAGGCGAGGCGTAAAGCTTTGTGTCGTGCAGTCGTCAAGGGTACACGAGTGGGCCTTCGCCTCCGAAGGCCCATATCGATGATGTTTCGTTGAATAGTTCGCACGCTGACGCTTGTTGATGGCCCAGCATTGAAATCTGCAGCAATTTGCGGAAGGGTTGCACGTCTGTCACGTTTAATGATTCTCGTCAGTCGTCGTTGGTCCCGTTCTTGCATGATCTTGTTCCAGCCGCAGCGATGTCGTAGATTTAATTTTTTACGGATTCTCGACATTCACGGTACACTCATGAAATGATCGTACGTGAAAATCCAAATTTCATCGCTACCTCGGAGATGCTATGTCCCATCTCTCGTGCGCCGACTATAACACCACGTTCAAACTCACTTAAATCTCGATAACCTGCCATTGTAGCAGCAGTAACCGATCTAACAACTATGCTAGACACTTGTTGTGTTAAATATGCGTTGCCGACCGTAGCGCCGTACTCTGATTGGTTCCATATCTCTTTATTTGCATACGCATGCCTGTACCAGATTTTTTGGTTTTCAGTTTATCTTTATTATAAACATCCATTAAATTGGCTGAATATATGCTGTTATCCTTATCAACCCTCGCTTTTCCCGGCATGCCGGGAACAGACCAGACCCCCCCCCCCCCAATCTTGAAAAATCTAGTCATTCTTGGGTTTGGCGGCATGCCAGCTAGTACTGGAAATATACTGTATAATGATACAAAAATCCATGAAAATGTACATAATAATAATCAGCACATTCACGTGCTGAATTAGGTATATTTTAAAATATGCTTCTTACTTTCTTTAAGATGAATATGAATATATCTGATGTAAATTTATATAAATTTTGATGCATGAAATAAGATTCAGATATGCATATACGGTGTATGGGTATCTGAATCTGAATATATATCTCAATCCGAATACAGTCCAGACGTCAAAAAAGGAAATGCACCAAAGGATGTTTTGAAAGACATTTGGAAAAAGATTTATTTATCTTTAGAGACTCAATTAGAATTCGAGATACCAACTTAATTTTAAATGGAATCTGTCTTAAGTTTAATGTGAAATGCCCTTATATAATGTGAAATTTCGGAATCTATAGTAGACGACGCTTATTGCAGTCATGGATCGTGTTACCATTCGGGTACCGCTATCATTTCGCAAGGTACGGATTGCAGATATATCATAACATGAGAACACTTCGCTTAAAGTTGTCAAGGTTTCGGCTCATACATTATCAATTTTATTTTCTTCTATTCTTTTTTTTTTGGGGGGCATTTGGAATCTAAGGTGAGACTAGACATGTATTCACTCTATACCAGAGGTGCACAAGCTTTTCAGTCCATGCGCCAGATGTGCAATTTTTCCGCCTCGTGGACCAGAAATTTGTATTTAAAGAATGGCCGTATGACCCATAATTCACGGGTTCCCGTAACGGTGGTCATCCCAACGTTTTTACGAAATGTCTCGTTTTTCAACAAAGCTTAGTTGTTACCAATAAAGAAATTATGGTATTTTTTGACTCATAAATTATATTATGATAGTTTTGACTCTATCATAATTAATTGTATATTTCATTTTTTACATATTTATCAAACGTATGCAATATTTCCAAGATTGACAATTTTTCAGCATTTTATAGATAGTTAGGAACTTCATTCGCTTCTGGCAATTTTTTTTGGCTGTATATGACAACTTTACTTGCCTTTAAGAAATTATTTTGGTTATGAAAATGGCAAATTTATTTGACTTGATAACTTTTTCGGAGTTATCTCGTATTTTTACGAAAGAAATATGGCCAACGTAGGTATTTATCGTGTCTTATGTGTTGATACTGTTTTACTTGAAAAACATTGGCGGGCCTTATGAAACCCCCTTGGTGGGCCGCATTTGAACGTGCACCCCTGCTCTATACGTTATCAACCTCGTAATTAATAGCGTTAATTCATCGCCACGAATGATCATTTTGCAACCGTTTTGTTTGTAAAAAAAACGGACCTGACCTCTTTTTCCCCAACAAAGCAGAACGTGTGGTCACCGTAATTAGTTTGGATTTGTTTCGGATATATTTATAAATCGATTATTATCATCAATACCCCTTCCCCTCCACAGAGTCCCGATGTGATCACATTAACCAGCGTATACCGTAAATGAAAGTGGGTGAACTCTCTCTCTCTCTCTCTCTTTACTAAATACCGAAGAGAAAATTTGGTTAACGTGCATGATAGAGAAAATACGTGAAGTAATTTACAATAAAAAAAATAAGGTATTATGATAAACAAGGTATCTAGACTTCGTCAAAAATGTAAAATACCCTGAAATTTCAATAATAACCTCTCTTCTATTCAATATCCAAGCAACAGAATGGCAATCCAGACACCAATAGGCAATGCATAATTAATTAACGACACGCCGACAAAAATCACCATCTTTACGACAGACACTTTCAACTTGCATCAACCGTAATCGATCGGACATACGTTAAAAGGTAAATTCATTAGAGATAAATCCGAGCACACATAAAGGCTATGAACATAAATGGTAATCGAAATAAGAGAAAATACATATATCTAAAAGCACAATTTTTGTCGATACATATATATTTTTTTTTGCGCTATGATTTTTTTCGCCGTTTCATTATCGTATAAATATTCGAACGAATTCCTTTTCGCTTATGAGAATTTTAAAAGATAACATCAAGCGCTTAAATAAATGACAATCGAGTGGGAGTGAGAGAAGATGGAGAGATGAGAGACGACCGATGGAGATCAATAGAAACGATCTTCTCTCACATGATGATGATGCGCCTCACCAGGAATACTCTCTCTCTCTCTCTCTCTCTCTCCATTTTTTCCCTCTTTTTTTTATTTCTGGGAAAAGATAAAGTCTGGAGCATCAGAGATCAAGATTCAGCACCGAGCGCATCATCAGCCGCTGAAGCTCCTAGGAAAACAAGAATGAAAATAGAATATATAGAGAGAGAGAGAAAGAAAAGAAATGAAGATAGAGGATGACTTAAAATCGGTTATCAATATTTGCATTCCGGCTATTGACCGGAATTCAGCCTGTGGCATTGTCAATAGACAGACTCTAAGGCGACCATCGACCGCAGAGCTCCCCCTTTTTGAGAGCTTTCCTAGATGCTACTGCTGCTACTGACTCTTTGACCGAACCGACGACCATCTTAGTCTCTCTCTTATTCTATATGTACGCATATATTTTAAGATGAAATTCAAACGATATTTTAGTTTTAGCGATTCCCTGTATCGAATTTCTAATGTTTCTGAATCGTGAAGAATTCACTTCCTTCAATTCAATAATTTATTTACGGTTCGGTCAAATTGTAATTGCGAGCTAATAATTTGGGCGGCCCTCATAAATATACCAAGTGTGTTGTTAAAAATATTCGATGTACTAAATTGCTTTAAGCCAGCTGGCAACTTTACTTGCATTGACAACTTTTTTCGGAGATATCTAGTATTTTTACCAGAGATATGTTCGATGTAGGTATTTATCGTGTCTTATGCGTTTATAAATTTTTACTTGAACAACATTCGCGGGCCTTATGAAGCCGCATTATGGTGGGCCGCATTTGGCCCTCGCGTTGGAGGATGTGCACCCTTGCTCTATACATTATCATCCCCGTAATTATTAGCGTGCATCGCTGGATTTCATCGCCCCGACTGTTTAGACTCAAGGCACTTCTTAGTCCCTTGAGTCTGAAGTGCTACAGAGTGTTTGTATTTTTCATCTATGTAGGCCTATTTTTTGTATTATGTGCTTGCATTTGCGTATTACAAATTTGCATCTGTGTAACATATGTTTGCATTTGCGTATTATAAGTTTGCATTTGTGTAACATATGCTTGCATTTGCGTATTATAAGTTTGCATTTGTGTAACATATGCTTGCATTTGTGTAACATATGCTTGCATTTGTGTAACATATGCTTGCATTTGTGTAACATATGCTTGCATTTGTGTAACATATGCTTGCATTTGCGTAATATAAGTTAGCATTTATGTAACATATGCTTGAATTTGCGTTCAATAAACTCTCGATAATTCCGACCACGTATAAACAAATCCTACTTTTCTAGCAACATTATAGAAATTTTGCGCATCGTGATTGGTCGAAGATAGTGATGTGTCATTACGTCACTCATAGTGAAATACTTGGCGAAATTAAAATTTGGCGAAGTTGAGAGGTGGGGTGTTTTTCCTCTATCGTTTTATTGTCGCACGTGGTTTTAAGCGGGTTTTCCACAAATTTCATTGTTTTATTTTATTAATTTCAAAAGGGCTTAAATTATATTATTTAATATTAATTATATTTAGAGATACTTAAATTTCGCAACAAAAAAAAGTTTTAAAATCAGAAATTTCGCATTTATTCGCAATAAGGAATTCGCCAAGACGGGGATAAGAACCACCCACGCGTAACACCTAAACAATACACTAGTTAAAAAACTTCATAGCAAGGTACAGAAATATGTGACACTCTCCAAAGACACTTTGTGAGTCACCGTTAGTTAACAGATTTATTTTTACGAAACGTATTCGAACAATATCCAGGATAAAACGGAGCCAATTAAGAACAAGGTTGTCACAATCATTAATTTTCCAATCAGAGAATGTATATTTCCATACGAACACTTCTTCGTATTTCAAGAATCGAGAATCCAATGTTGGGGGGAGGGGGAGCAGACATGCTATTCTTCTTAATTATTTAAATGTCCATTTGATAATTACAATTTGCCGAACAGATAATGCGTGACTGTGAACATCTTTTCTAATTTATGTGTAACTATTTCCTCCTTTTTTTTTATAACTTATGATCTTTCCTCCGAAGATGATGAATTCACTGAACATAATAACAAGTAAGAAAAAAAATTAGCAGAATTAAGAAAGGGAAGAGTTTCAGAGAGAGCCCTGATTCCGACTGAAGTAAGTGCTCATTAATTAGATCCTTCTTCAGTGACGTGCACGAATACTTTACCGTGGTGACATGCTGGAAAACGAATCTTCGCGATGAAGTCAGTGGAAAGTAGCCTCGTGGAAAAGAGCACTGATACTACGGGGAGGAAAAAAATAATAAAAATAAAGAAAAAATGTTGCTGCTCGAAAGAGCATTAGCATAATTATGGCGCTTCATGTTAGACATAATGATAGTAATTACTCGTTTTCTCTTACCCGTAGCCCCCTTTTCTTTTGCCCCCAGTAGAGCTATTAATTCACAAGAAAAATGGAGTTTCATCGAAAATTAAAGCGGATGGTGTGTTCGAAGTAATTTCAAACTTAATGTTGCAGATAATGCTCGGTGTGGGGATAACCCCTTACCACCTTCTCTTTGAGCATTGGCTGGCTTGCTTCTCCGTCTTTTTAAAACATCTACTCGTCGATTTGCTCACTTTAAATACAGCTGCTCGGCAATTACCAATCAAATTCAATTTTCTTCGAAGGGTAATGATACCTTCATTAAAGGAACGGTCCATAAAAGGGACAAACACACACACATACACAATAAAAACCTGCTTCGGAACTTCTCTCCTGATTAGTTAAATTTACATCACTGGGTCTTTTAACAGCTTTTGAAAAAGAGGTAAAGAACTGTGGAGGCAGGACATACAAATCACTTGATAGTGCTTCTGTGTACTGTCGGATGGAGTTTAAGATTTTATTGGTGTCATGCTAGTGCCGGGTCTTTCTGAAAGTTCTGAGCAGTTTTTCAGTAATTTTTGTTTAAAAAAATGAATGAAATCTTGGACTTATATCTAAAATTAAGCCTTAGGGACGTAAAGCAAGGGTCTTCAACTTTTCAAACATCGCGGCCAAATTGAAAACTTCCGTGATATAAATTTCGTGGGGATCAACATGTACCACTAAGAAAGATATTTAGATATACAATGTCTTGATTTAATCTACAGTGGTGGTTGGGTTAACGAAGTCCGTATTCAGGCAGCAGAGTTAAACAAGCCCTTAAATAATTTAATCGGCCCCCGGTACTATTTTTTCGTTGAATTATTTCTTTTACTGAATATGGCTTTTCATTTAGTCTGAAATTACTTTATTCGATAACTATTGAAATATTTTTCATTAATATTGAGTTTCCATCAATTTCTAATCATTTTTTTCATTAAATATTTGGAAAAATAATTATCAAATATTACTTTTCTATTAAAAAAGTAAATATACATTTTTAAGTTAAATATTTAAATTAATAATTAAATAATTTTATTAAATATTTAAATCAGTTATAAAATAATTTTATTATATATTCACATTATTTGATAAAAGTTTAAATTAATTGGAAAATTTTCAAGTTATATATATATGGAATAGTTTTTTTTAATTAATCAAGAATCAATTTTGTCATTAATTAAAAAAAAAATCAATAATGAATTTTTTTAAATGATTGAGATAATAAATTATAAATTTTCATCACTTATAAATTATTTTTCTTTCAATGTTTTAAATCATTTTTCTTTTCCGACTTCCATAATTATTTTTCTCTTTCCATTTCCAGATTCATTTCTTTCTTTCAATTTCTGGAACTGTTTCGCTCTTTTCCAACTTCTGGAATTATTTGTCTTTTTTTTTTAATTTCAGAAATTATTTGTCTTTTTTTTTTAATTTCAGAAATTATTTGCCTTTTTCTATTTCTGATATTACTTCCCATCTTTTTCAATTTCTGAATTATTTTCTCTATCTTTAAATTTCTGAAGTCATTTTGTCTTCGAATTTCTGAATTGTTCTGTCTTCCAATCTCTGATGTTATCTCTTCCTTTCTTTATCGATTTCTAAAATTACTACTTTTTATTTCGGCAAATTTTCTTGAAGAAAATTTTCTGAAATTATTATTTTTTTCATGAATCGAAAAAAATCATCTATGAAATTTCTTTTTAGGTGTTTTTAAATATTTCCGCAATTACGTAATTATTTCCGTTGGCTGGCCATAGCAAAAAGGGCCGGGAGACCCATGTGGCTCGCGGGACACGTGTTGAAAGCCCTCGGACTTCAAGCAGCATCTTCATATAGACTTCATAAATATTTTCAAGACTTTTTTTTTTTCAACTCGTTACGCAAATTACCAAAACTACAACTTTCAATCATTCATGTTAAACACTTTGTAAAAACAATCAAAATACGCCGATTTGGGTATGAGAAAGGCTGAATGGCAGTTGCCTTCGAACTTTCCCTTGTTGCCAAAAAATAGTTTGTTTTAAGATGATAAAAAGACTTTACTGCAGCTAAAAGAAGCATCTACCGGAAACGTTGAGAACCTTCGGAACGACCTAATAACATTCCTCATTCTTCTCTTTTTAGAATCTCTGTCAGTCTTTACTAAAGAAAAATCAGATAAAATAACTTTCCTGAATCGAATAGGCATTTCTAATTTTTTTTTCTTTTTAAAGGAAAGAAAGCTGAAAAGAAGAGAAATTGAGAGCTGGAATTCGTACAATAAAATGAAGAATGTAATAACATCTCGAGCATTCAGGACAGGGATTCTCCCGGACATTCGATGCATTTTTCTTTTTCATATCAAAGAAATTGAATGGTTGTTCAATTTATTGTTGTCAGATCTCATTATAGTCAATCAGCGCTATAAGATCGAGAACTTAAGTCAAAGTTCTAAGAGCAAATAAAGCATGAACATGTAAAAATTGCTCTTGTCTTTCTGAAATAGTTTACGTTATTAGTTTTGCATCCTGCCAATGTTTTGCCCTGAGCGTCCTTTATCTATTAAGCGAACATTACCTCAGCTCCTATTTCTAGTTTTTATGAATCCCAGTCTTATGACATTGATCAGGTGAATAATTTCATGGAAAAAATGGCATTATTTACACAAAACCCAGCTGTTAATTAAAAAAGAACCGTTTTACATAATTTTTTGAACTATGGATATTTTTCTAGGATCATATAAAGCTACGGATATCATATGGTGTAAAAGTGGCGCAGTGGTGAGATGCTCGTAACCGTCAGGTCCATGAGTTCGATTCCGAGAAAGGACATACAAATGAAGGTCCAGGAGAAGAACTGCAACAAAAATTATATTTTGAGGAAAAACGAGTTTGAAAGTATGCAGTAAAATGGTTTTTTCCCGGTATACCGAAAACTTTAACGCTCTTTTTTACGTCTTTATAGTCGCTCTACCCCAAAAATGAATGCACGTGGAGATAGTATTTCTCGAGAGCTGCAAGATGGCACTGCTATCTCATTTTGCAACAAAATCGCTGTGAAGTCGTGTTTCCCCTGGGCCCTTGAAATATTTTTTTCCTACCTACTCCTCCTAACCAGATCATGGGATCATGGTCCGCCTCACTGTCTCAATGAAGAGCTATAAGCATGTGGTCGAAGAATATCTGGGCCATGCTGGAAGCAGTACGTGTATGTGTTGTGAACCGAACATGAAGTTTGTTTCTGTTTAATGTTTGTCATAGTGCTGCCGTCTGCATTTTCAACTATTAGTGAAGTGTGATGACTGTAAATTGTACCATTGTAGACCTGTTGCTCTCTCTCTCGGTGGCGAGACTTTAAATGGGGAGCTCGTCTAGCATTCGCTCTTCTTCTTTCCCTACCGGATTTGAGCCGACTACCAATAAATGGCGCCTTCTCAATCTACCCTCGCAGAGTCCCCTCTATGCTCAAGTTGAGTACAGAAATATGTTACGACTTTCTTTGTAAAGAAAGATTTCCTACCCAACTCGATGAGCAGTAAATTGCTGTATTGGTGATATGACTGGAGTTGGTGTACGGTAAAGTAGTAATAGCATGAGTATCTTTTGCCTACTGGTATGGGCATCGCCACTACGAATGGTGTACCTTGAACACATAATACGTAAAAGCAAAAACTGTAGTGGGAGATTAATAAATTATGTATTTTCATGAATATATTTTTTTTTATCCTGGGTACGAAATAATTGCCCTCATCGATTCTAAAATTGTTTTATCAAAAATTCCAAAGTTATTTGCGCCAAAATTTCTTAAATTATTTGTCTAAAAAATTAATTATGAAATTATTATTATTAATGAAATTATTTATCATTGATTTTGAAATTATTTATCATTGATTTTGAAATTATTTATCATTGATTTTGAAATTATTTATCATTGATTTTGAAATTATTTATCATTGATTTTGAAAAAAATCAAATACACAAGTAATTCTGAAATTTATACAAAAATTGCCACGTTTTTAAGACAAATAAATTCAATTGGTCGAATAGTCGACGCGTTTCGGCCCTTCAATGGAGAGCCGTCATCAGGACCTCGTGGTCAGAATTCACACGAATCAGTCGTGGAGGGGTGATGTTTACGTCTGGTCGTCCGAAGAGGTACGTCCGCAAAAGTCCGCTACAACAACAGTTCACAATCAGAGGGTAAATTGCCGTTATAGCGGACTTCTCGTTATAAAAAAATTTCAGTATTTAGCACTGAAGAATCATATAGATGGGGAAAATGAGGGGGGGGGGAACAAACTAAATAATAAATTCACCTTCTTCTTTAATTGTTTTTGCTAAAATATAGATCTATAGTTAACTCATTATGGTAAGCGTAAGAAAATTTTGCACTTTGTGGAATGCAGCAGTTTCTGTAACTGGAGTGTTTGTTGCATCATAAAAATGCCTAATACCATTTAGGGCAGAGAAAATAATTTAGACCTGTTTGCTAGTTTTGGAAGATTCCAAGAAAGGGGAGGAGAAATGGGAAAGGATAATACAGGGGGAAATAACACGGATGTCAAAACTATGAATCAGATATTATGTAGTATACATAATACCTCCATGGCCAAAACCAGAAGTCGTGCCCCACCTACCTACTCAACCAACATACCTACAGATAAAATTATGGGTTTCGTCACCTCCTATATACAATGTGGATAACAAGATATAACATACGGTCTTCTTGTCTATATGTGGAGGTACTGACATTCCTAGAATAGCGTACCTATGAATAGGGTGCAGAGATTTAAAAAAAAAAGATGTCATTTTTTTCTAGCCCATTTTATGTATAGTTTTAAAGGAAGGAAAAGGAAAAAAAATGCTTCGTTCGAGAATTTTTTTTATAGCAAATGTGGTCTGATTTTCATTCATAAATTATTCGCTATAAAGGAATATTTTTTGTATCTTTAACATTACCTATTTGACAATCACTTGCGACTCACTCGTAATAGCGTCTAGTTACATACGTCCTCCTCGTTATAACGGACATTTACTGTGTTATTGCCAGAATATTTTCACACGTATTCTAACCCTACATTTCTAAACTGTACACCATTTTTGAAATCACTATTATAAAAATAATACTGTTATAGAAAACCAGCATAGCCTTTCACATCGAAAACAATTGAGAAGAGAAGAAAACTAATCTATAGAATCGATAGAATTAAGAAGAAGAAAAGAGGTGAAGAAGAATGGAGCAATCAATGGTAGAACCGGATCCATGCTCCAGAATTTAATTATCCGGATGTTGTTCTCAGATAGAGGATAAAAGTTTTAGAAAGGAATGACAATCGTTTAGAGAAGAGTTAGACAACGCAACGACGGCTTTAGAATGGGATGTCCAACTACTTGTACTTTAGAATGAGGTGTATTTGCAGGATAGGAAATAAAGATACACAAGGATAAAGATCCGTGTAAGTATTATCATTACACTCGGTATTAGACGAGTAGTCTTGATCGCTATTCATGAACATTATATTTGTTTGAAATACTCATGTGAAATATAAGTGATATAATATTTAAATTGACTAGATAAAGACAGGGTTATCTAAATTAAATATCCTCAACTCACGTTATTCTGAAGAGCATTTCACTGATTCAAATTCCAAGAATTTCGAACTACATTAATAAAAGCTGTTGTACCTTTGGGCACAATAAACCTTCAACCCTTTCAGCGGTAATCCCGAGACATCTCGTCAAACTTGGTCTGCTTTATTTCTGTCACCCCTAGAAATTTTGTCAATTTTGAACTGCTTTATTTCGGTCACTCCGAGATATTTCGTCTTCTAAAAACGCAATGAAGTTGTTTTTGCAATAAAAAACGTGTTTTGCATCCCCCCTCCAACCAACCAACTGCAGTGAGTGGAGACAGCTGTTGCTCAATGTTAGATAAGAAGGAGCGAGAAAGAAATACAACGTATAAGCTCAGTATATAGAAGAAGATTTTTTCCCCAAAAAGAAGTATTTCTCTTCTTAGAAACCATAGTCTGGGAAATAAAAGTGATGGGTGTGGTAAGTTTTTTGTTAGGGGAAAAGCAGTTACCTGCTCGCAATCGGTAAAAAAAATCTTAAAATACGTTGCGATTTGGAAAATTTTCAGATGTGGCAGTTATAATGCGGATCAGGAAAATTTTAAAAACCACTTAAAGGATGAAATAGTTTTAACCAGAGGGTTGCACACTTTCATAGTGTTGTCAGTCCGTTGGTCAGATATGCGGTATTTCTGCCGCTCACGAGCGAGTGAGTCACTATATGGTGAACACACGACCTGTATTTTACGGAACATTCCAGTCATTTTTGTTTATTTCTCATTCCAATATTTACGTAATATGTCCCGCTCTTTCCCCCTTATTTCCAACGAGGCTTACTTGAATTTTCTAAATCATGAATGGGGATTATTTTCATGACTTGTAACTTAGTAGATTTGACCATTTTTTGACGCGCGTTTGATATTCGTGCTTAATTTTATTTCAATTATGATTTACATAAAAAAATTCATTATATATATATTTTTTGCTGTACAATTTTACCCTGTTTCTAGGTGAACATTAAATGTTTCAAATTACCAGACACATGTTGTACTTTTGAGTAATTTGGCTCTCATTAAAAATCCATATTTTTCGGTTATGGTGAAAAGGAATGATAATTAAAATTTTATATGAAGTTTTATACAATATGCAAATACAAAAGATTAAAAATATAGAAAAAAAGAACGTTTCAAGATATAACAGTTTTCCCCAAGTAAAATAATTCACCTGCCATTTATCTACTAGAATAGTAGAAAATATCACTGATAAATGGTGAGTCTGCTTCATGATTTCTTTTTCTCGAAAAATGTTCAATTCGTCTTTCTTAGTTTATAATAATCTTCATTTATTCACAAAATGGCGTTTCCAAAGCATAAACGTGGTTTGTATATATCTCTAAATCATGGAAAATCATCTGTGGAAGTATTGGTCAAACGGCGATGTCATCTATCGGCGCACTTTCACATTATTTTAGCACTTCTACGACCCTATGAGCTTAGTGTATTTAATTTTGACAACCCTCCAAAGAGGGAGAGAGATCAGAGGTTCCCTCTTAACCTTTTGTATAACATGAAGCCTTTCTGCCGAATTGTGCTTTCACATCTAAGCTCACGGATACCGTTGAACCTCTTCAATAACCCCCAAAGGGTTCGTGGACTCCTGGTTAAGTGCCAAATCAGTTCATATAAACATCAGAATTAATATCTAAATAACCTGAGTGAGTGAAGTTCAGATATCTTTTATAAACGATACAAAATTCTTATTTATGTCATTACTATCGATGTGCAAACTCCTTCCATACTTATACGTCGAGTCAGTGTGAATGCCCGGGTCGAAGTACAGCCAAAGTAATACAATCCCGGAACAAATTTGCCACTTTTAGTAACTCCATACTCACACATGGCATATATGTCCTTCTTACGCAACGTATTTCCTCAATAACGTCTTTTCTAGGCAAACACAGGACGAAAGTGTTTCAAAAATGTTTTGTTGTCGACTAAAAACACTAGTGAGAGTGAGTGAGAGAGAGAGAGAGAGAGAGTGAGCGTGTGAGATATTTTATCGGATCTTTTTCAAAGTAGGCTCATATTCCATTCTCGCAGTTCCACGTGCGAATATGCATTACGGTCATAAATTTCTCTCCATTCCAAGAACCTAGAGAAAAAAAAATTGCGAATGAATAAAGTAACAAGAAAGTCGGAAGACGTTATTGATATTTATAAGAGAAATTTTTACCCCGGTAGCGGAATAGGAGTTAGAAGAGAGAGAGAGAGAGAGAAAAAAAAATAGTAAATTCCGATGGGCAGCGATAAGAAAGAGCTAAATAACTTATGGTCTACCGAGAGTAATGGTTGTTTGAACATTGTTTCGCGCCCATAGGCTGCTCTAGAGGAATTTTTTTCTCTCCTCTCTATATATATATATACCGTTTTCTTATTTCTCCTCTCAGCTACGATAAAGCTCTTCTTTACTCGCTTCGCTAAGAAAGAACATGAGAATATAATAAAAAGGAGATAGATATGTATTCACCGTATCACACACACGGAAAATAAAGATACAATATCTTATATAGATGTGTGGAATAAAACTCAAATAAAATTACACTCAAATTAGATAAAGATTTTCCAAGATAAAGTTTTGATCTTTGTTCCATTTTTGGGACAGTGATATGAGTTCCTTGAAACTTTTATTGTTTTTCCGATAAAAATAGAATTTGACTTTGAGAGAGTTGTGACGGATAGTTATGCCAGCTCAGAAAAGTAATACATTTATTGTTAGCATATTAATTTATTACGCATTAGTTGCTAATTGGTTTGACGATTTAAAATCTGAAGTTTATTTATTGTTTGCATGTTTAATCCTTCTTTTGCTTCTGTTTTTCATTATTCAGTCGTTAATTATTATTTGACATTAAACACTTACGCGTAACAAAACACAACAGTTACGAAAAATAAACAATTAATGTTTATTAATTGTTTATTTTTCGTAACTGTTGTGTTTTGTTAGGCGTAAGTGTTTAATGTCTGCTAATTACTTCCGAGTTTGTCTTTGTACATTATTCTGAGTTTATTCCTAGTTTATTGTTGGAAACCAAGGATCTGTCATCGTTTAGTTGTCGTAAGCTAATTGATCGTTTAATTAACGTAAGATTATTCGCTGATTAGTTATCGTAAGGCCATTTATTGTTTAGTTTCGTAAGGCCATTTATGGTTTTGTTATCGTAAGGTCATTTATTGTTTAGTTTTGTAAGGCCATTTACTGTTTAGTTATCGTAAGGCCATTTATTGTTTAGTTATCGTAAGGTCATTTATTGTTTAGTTTCGTAAGGTCATTTATTGTTCTGTTATCGTAAGGCCATTTATTGTTTAGTTTTGTAAGGCCATTTACTGTTTAGTTATCGTAAGGCCATTTATTGTTCAGTTATCGTAAGGCCATTTATTGTTTTGTTATCGTAAGGCCATTTATTGTTTTGTTATCGTAAGGCCATTTATTGTTTAGTTATCGTAAGGCCATTTATTGTTTATTTGTCGTGTAATCATACGACAAAGTTCAGTTAGCGGAATATTATTGTTCAGTTATCGGAATATTATTGTTCAGTTATCGGAATATTATTGTTCAGTTATCGGAATATTATTGTTCAGTTATCGGAATATTATTGTTCAGTTATCGGAATATTATTGTTCAGTTATCGGAATAACTGTTGTTAATAAATATTCGTTGCTTATTATTGTGAACTAAAGATTGACCATCGCTTATTTCTGTAGGCTAGAGATCTGTAATTGTTTACTAGCTTATAATAATGGTTTATTATTTAAAGCTAGAGAGATACATACCATCTTTTTTTTTTCTAAGCTAAAGATTTGTCATCTTTTGTTTGCTTTTATTATAAGCTTATTCATTGTTGACTATTGTAAGTTGATTGATTGTTCATTATTGTAAGTTTCTATGTATGTTTTTTATACAGTTTTCTAACTTCTCCTTAATAAAAATCTCTTCTTTACTCGCTTCACTAAGATAAGAGCCCGATATTTATTATTCGTGATTTTAATCTTTATTTATTACTTATAAGCTTACAATTGTTGGTTTTTCGTAACTGTTGCGTTCCATTATCTGTAGATGTTTAATAGCAGCTCATTATTTGCCGGTTCGATCGTTGTTTATTATTGTGAGCTAAAGATTTGCGATTGTTGATTATTGTAAGCTCAAGATTTACCACTGCTATTGCAACATACAATGTTATAATAGCTATATTATTTTAGTCTTATGTGTTGCTTTTTTTAAGCTTAATCATTAAATTATCCTAATAGATAGATTTTTTGGGGGCGGGGAGAGGGGTACTATCCATGTGCAATGTAAGAAAATCCTGCTATTTTTGGGACACAATATTTGGCGAAAATAATTCCTTATACACATTAAAATATGGTATATTGTTTATATCAATAGGGACAATGTTTCTAAACTGCTGTGTCTTGCTACTTTGAAGCACTAGTAAATCGCTTTGAGATCATCAAGGGTTACGTGAGGTAATTGAAATCCTAATCTCATTCGCATAAGCTCCGCATAAACGATTTATTGCGTTTCTAACTTTCTACATATTTTGTTTCTGTTTGGATGTCAAAATTAGTACTTCTAATTATAGATGATACATTGAGTTCCACGAATTTCATTTTAATGCTTAAACGCCCACACCATTAATCAAGACTATGGATATATACGAATGCGGTAAAAACACAGCTGTAACCAGAATCAACCTGTGACAAACCGACATGTTTTCGGGCCCAAATGCGAACGAATCACTATCGCCCGCAATCATCATATCTTATGAACGTCCCCACGTATTTATTTGTACGCGGTGCTTCCGTATTCATTTCATTTTAACGTTTCAAACTAAATGTCATTTTCAGCGTGTGGGTGTTGTTGGGGTTGGGGGGATAGTAGCCAGGCAACAAACCGGGAATCACAGCGCGTTTCAAACTAGACGCTTAAGGGCTCAAGCCGATGGGCTTCAATCTCGAGTGTTAGTCAATAAAGTCTCTCTCACTCTGTCTCTCCCTCTTCGGAAATTACAGTTTCTCTAGTAAATCGAGCAGAGAGGAGTTCAGAGAAAGAGAGAGAGAGACGGAGCCAGTTCAGCAGTTAATTGCAAAACCTGAATGGATAGCGTCACGAAAGGTACATTTCACTGAATTCCATGTTTCTATCTAGATGTATATCTCTTTCTCTCTCTTGGCCACCTCTTGAGATTAGACACAAACGTGGATGCCTACACTTACTGAGAAAAGAGAGCTGGGGAAAGAGGGTGAGAGAGAGAGATTCTTTATTTGCATTTTCTGGCACAGGAAGAGAGAAAACATTTTCAATGTCCTTGATCACCGGATTGATTTCGTTCCACTGCCGGAAGATTACCACGGCGCTTCTAATCTCTAGCTCTCTTCCTCCCAGAGTTGAAATCGCATGGGCAATCAACGTTTTGTAATCTTGCCAATTAACGCACGCGATGCAAAATTTACCCCCCCCCCCACTCATCTACGTCTGAAAATCACGTAATAAGCCTTCGCGTTTTCTGGGTTACCTCCCCGTAGACTTCTCAAATATACGGTTTTCTACGATTGAAATTTTTGGTCATGGCACGCAATGAAACGCGCATTACGATGCCCAATTTTGAAGAATAATGGTTGATGATTGGATGAGATTTTGGGGAACGTTCTTGGTATGTGGCCTATCTCTTCCCATCTCCCCGCACCTGGTGCAGCATTATGAGGAAAACCATTAAACTCTAGAAAGACGGGTCGGAACCGTGTAACCCCCATTGCTTTTTCAGGAAATTTTTGAACATTTTAGCATTTTACAGCATGCTATTATATTTTTATGGTACAATAGAGTTATACCACAAAGACTTGGTGGATAAAAACCATTGATTTTATCATTTTAAAATAAATTAAATTTTATCATTTAATTTTATTTTATCATTTAATTTTTATTTTATTTTATCATTTAATTTTTATTTTATTTTATCATTTAATTTTTATTTTATTTTATCATTTAATTTTTATTTTATTTTATCATTTAATTTTTATTTTATTTTATCATTTAATTTTTATTTTATTTTATCATTTAATTTTTATTTTATTTTATCATTTAATTTTTATTTTATTTTATCATTTAATGTTATTTTATTTTATCATTTAATTTAATGTAATTTTATCATTTAATTTTATTTTATTTTATCATTTAATTTAATTTTATTTTATCATTTAATTTTATTTTATTTTATCATTTAATTTTACTTTATTATTTAATTAAATTATCAATTCATTAAATTTTATTATTACTTAATTTAGGATTCTGTTGTGTGTGTGTGTGTGTGTGTGTGGTCAAACGATCTCTCTCGATGAGCGTCAGTGTGGAGGAAACTCATATCTCAGTGTTACACCGCTTCTATGTTGTGAAAACGAATACCTGTGCTATACCCATAGACTAAAGATATATTATTCTAACTCTGTGGCTATACCTTTTTCGTGGTTGAAGCACCTGCCGATGCTCTTTCCGAAGTTTTTTTTATTTCGATTTGAAAGAAATTCACATAATTCCAGTGATATGGAATCATATCTGTAAGCAATGTGTTTCTCGTAAAATACTTGGGAATACTTGACGTCCTATTGACGAGGACGTTTCTACGATATTTCTCACGCTTTCATCTGAAGCAGTAATTTCGCCGGGTTATTATTTATGGAAATCAGTAGACGTTTTTGTGTAGTTCTAGGTTTTCATTGATGGCTTCAATGGGGTTTGTATTAATTGTTTCTTGTAGCATTTCATTTTGCATCAGTTGAGGCATTTTTGAAGTTGTAATTTTATTCTGATTCGCACATCCATCATCAATACTGTTGCTTACTTCACAAAGGTTTCGCATGGGATAGTTTCCATTCTTTCTCTTCACTGAATTCTTATCATCAGCATTACTGCTTTTTCACAGGCAATGTGGCAACTTCTGAAAAGCTTTATCTTCGGTGAATCTGTATCTTCTTGCCGTTTCTACAGCAATCATATGCACGTAGATATTTCTACTTTTCAGAAACAAACAATTTATTGGACAAAATACTTGACAAAAAATAGCTGAGACACCTGCTGGCCGACATCTGCAAATAAGAATGAAGGTTAAAAAAGTCTCACGAATGGGGATTGTACAGTATTAGATGCAAAAAGAGATTGTGACAAGAATTTTGATCTTACAAAATCAATAGTGACAATGTCGGTAGTATTGTGAATTTTGTTGTATTTTATACAGTGAGTATATTTTGAAATATAGGGGAAGTTCAATATAATCTCCCTTCCGTCTTTCTAGGTATATCCATTCTTATCTCCGTTGCTAAGAAAGATAATGAAAAAAGCTTTGGTTTACCCAAAGAACATGATATATATATAATTCAGGAAAAGTCCAGAAATTTTAAAACTTTTGGTTCATTCTTACTTGAGATATGGGGCAAAACGAGCGCACAGGGTCACACAGACCCCGTCTGTTTTTCTACTGTTTATCAATGATACATAAATAGATAGAGTATTCTTTGAATATGCGGAAAAATATGACAATGGGTATACTCTTTTCTCTTGTTAGAAGAAAGCTTCATACGAGGAAAAAAAAAAACACATAGAAATGGTTACTTCGAATTTTTGCTCAAGAGGACTGATATACATCTCAAGATTCTTAAGAGCATCGATATAAATTTCTCATAAGCAACGAGAATTATCTCAGTAGCAATACCCGTCTATTCGCGTATGTCTGAATTCAAAACAAAGACCTCACACAAAAGCTCCGCTGCACAGTGCCATGCTATGCATTGTTCTGCTCACTTCTGTCGTTGGCAATGCCATGCGATCAACGAGAACAATGAGTGACGGATACCTCTCACCTCTGGTTTCACTCGCTTAGGATGACTAACGGCTTGACGCTGGTTCATTGTTGCTCCACTTATACACTAACTTTGGAAGGTTTTCACAGAGTGTCAAAACGGTGTTCCAAAACACTGGGATATCACTCTCTCTGTACTAAAGCCTCTGTTAGATAGTTTTTTTTTTACTCATGGTGTGAACTGAAAATTAGTTGGTTTCCTTGTTTATACGGTGATGAAAGCAGAACATGTCACATTTTCAAGGGCTGGTTGCTGTAAGCAGGGGGGGGGGGCGATGCTGATGTGACATAATGAATCCATGGATAAAATACAAACTATATCACTTTCACAAACGCATAAATGCAAAAACAAGACCGAATGCGATGTTTCGCCCCAACATAGTGATGCTACCACAGCATTATATCAGTATAGACACGTGTTCGCAACGAGGTTTCGTGGTTAAGAAGCGGAAGGTGTTCCGAGTGTCAATGCTCAAACTGGAAAGTACTGGAACACGCACCACATAGTCCAGTGACCTTCATTTGCTTGCTTCTTCTTCCAAAAACAAAACGTCTGAATGAAGTGAGGTTAGCCTCGGACGCTGAGATAAGAGGCATTTTGGAAGATTGCTTGCTCTAACACCCCCAAGACTTTCTTTGAGAAGACAAACGCCGAGGTAACGGATACAATGCATTATTGGCCTTCAAACTCAAGGTAATTACTTCTAACTGGTATATATGTTTTATCGCCAGAGAATCTCACTTTTTTTTTGATCAAACCCCACATGTGAATTACATTTCCTACCTGAAAATGCTGTACAATTTGGAACAATGTCACATTTTACTTTAAGATGTATCACAGTGCAGGAGTTGCTTCTAGTGCTAAATATGCAATACAATTGATTCCTGTTTTAACGAATAGAGGCCATTCAAGTATTACGTAAGCAGACTTTCAGCCATTTTTGATCTCCTCCCCCCCACCTTGTCAGCAAAATTTCGTCACCAGCTTAGAATATTTCATATCTTCAAAAAGGGTGGTTGATGACGTAAGCAACCTTCAAACCCCCCCCCCCTTGTAATCAGTAGTCAGCACATCCGAACCCCCCCCCCTTCAATGCTGACGTAATACTTGAATGACCCCATACCGTTACAGCGAAAATCTCATTTTAACGAAAATTTTTCTCATTCCCCCAAATAAGTTTACATAGAAACAATGTAAAAATCTGGAATTCCTTTATAACGAAATCTAATGTTACTACGAAGTGATTTATCCGGTCTCTTGGAGTTCGTTATAACGGGATTCGACTGTAGTAAGTATTCCATGTTGATACTACTCTCAGAAATCTAATGTACGAATAAAATTTTGAATTGCATTTATACCGCAGAGGTGCAGGCAACTTTATAACTTCAAAAACGTGGTACAGAAATTTGATCTCATGAGAAAATTTTTCCTTACTACTCATCTATTCGAGAATAGCTTAGAAATTCAAACACGTGCAATATGTGCAGCGTCAGGATGTAATTCAAGTCTAGATCACGGCCTCCTGACGTTTCTCTACTTAGTTTCTCCCCAACCCATCTCAAAAAAAGATAATTTGCATCTGCAGAAGAGACTCCCGACGAGGAAGCTAATGAGATAAAAGTAAGAATATTAGAGTATGCATAAAAAATAGTTCAGATAATAGTCAAGTTAGGAAGGAAAAAAATGTCGGAGAGAGAGAGAGTAAATAAATGAGATGCTGCTCATGAAACGGAGACATTGAATCCATGCAGGGTGTGTGAGAGAAAGTGTCAGATCTGGTTGCTGGAGGAAGTGTCAAGGCAGCTGTCGCATACGTATTAGAGAAAAGCAATGTCTATTCGTTGTTTGCTCGGAAGGATCCGTTGTTTGCTCGCCAACGTTTCCCGAAGCGATTCTGGAGGTTATATCCAGTAATATCGACGGAAATGTCAGGAATGGTGTGCGAATGAGGGGTTCGGTGGGCTCACCAGAGAGAGGATGGGAGGCACAACGACGGATGGAACGGGGGCACAGAAGTTTTCCCGAAGAACCATATTATCCGCCTTCACTGACAGGCTTAACTTTGCCCTCCTTTTCTGCCTCGTTGTGCTCTATCTTCACACGATTTTAGTCGCAGCAAATAACGTCGCCGTCTTCTTTTTCCCCACACCGCAACACAGTGTGATGTGGAGCTTCAAACACGATCAATATTATACATCTCCCCCCCTCCCTCACACCCGAGCCCTTCTTCTCCGACGCAGTCAGCAGTCAGTCAGCCTATTCCATCCGTTTTTCCCCTCAAGTGACCTTATTATTTGCCGAGCGTCACCGAAAACCGCAAATTTTCTTACGAACTCTACACTGAAATTTGAACTTCGTATCTCTCTTCCGGAATGTTTGCGCTTAAGCTTTTGCGAAACTCAATGCTGCTGGTTGGGGTATTGCGATATAAGATGGATGACTCTGTTTCTCTCCCTCTTTCTCTCTCTTCCCCCTAAGAAGTTTCTTCAGCAACAAAATAACCCCCCCCCCTTCTCTCACTTGGATCGATTACTATCGACTTGAATTTATTCAATTTTTAGTTTTTTATTTGTCCTGAAGGAGAGGTATTGATATTAGATAAGTTAAATAAGCCATACAGCCTTGTTACAGTTCGATGACAGATGCTTAATAATTTAAAGCAGGGCTGAACAACCTTTTCAGTCCGCGGGACAGGTATGTGGTAATTCTGCAGCTTGCGGGCCATTGAAGAAGAACTTGTATATGCAGTCAAATCTCGTTAATGAGTCACTCTTGGGAGAGCAAAAATATGACTTAGTAAGCGGTGTGACTCGTTAAACGGAGTAAGCTGTGTCAATTCCTGCCTGAGGACAATTGAGACTTCCAAAAGGTGGCCCAGGTAAGCGGAGTGACGTGTTAACCGGGTGACGCACTAACGAGGTTTGACTGTATGTATACGTATGTATATGGTGTCTTTATATATAACCTGTATTCTACGTGACATGCTTATTATATTTCGGCCGTCACAACTTCCGCATAAAATGTCTAGTTCCCCCCCCCCCCCCCCTCATTTTCAACGAAGTTTACTCGAATTTTTAAAATTAGGAACTGAGATTATTTTCTTGATTCATACAAATACAAATACGACGCCACAACAGGCAAAATGCCCAACGAGGTGGCTGAAAAAAAGATGCCCATAAAAATATGGATGTCATATATTTCAAAAATACAGCAACCCAATTAAAAATGCAATCAACAAAAATTATAAACAATATATACACGTGATAAATATCATACAATGCCCACAAAGAATACTTATGGTTGTCTTATAAATTGCCTTTGACAATTTTTTAGTTGTAATTGGCAACTTTACTAACTTTGAAATTTTTTTTGGCCAAATATGGGGATATCCTTATAATTCTTACAAAGAGTTCATATAACTCTTAGAGTAAAAAGCGGATTCATATAACTGTTACATTGTGTATCCGTATATCATTGAGAGTTAAGTGGTTCCTTATACAATGGCGCCTCCATAAAGGACGCACCCTGTTTGCGGGCACGTTTTGAACTATGTCGATGGGACTCAATGTATTTTACGTTCTCTTTTTGGTCCATGGGTTTTCGGACCCATCGGTGACCCTCATTGAGAGATTCTACTATACCTTACCTCTACTAGTGAATCAATAGGGCACTCATGAAAAAGTGGATCCTTATAACTCCTACACACTGATCCAATTAGACACTTGAAGTAGATTGGAGCTTTATAACTTCCACACGGAATGGATCCTTATACCTTCCGTACCGGAGAATCTATCCTTATACCTTCCGTAGAGGAGAATCTATCCTTATACCTTCCGTAGCGGAGAATCTATCCTTATAACTTCCACAATGGAATGGATCATTATAACTTCCACAACAGATATGATCCTTATACTCTTAGAATGGGTCCTTATACTCTTAGAATGGGTCCTTATACTCTTAGAATGGGTCCTTATACTCTTAGAATGGGTCCTTATACTCTTACAATATTGTAGAGTATAAGGACTATACAATATTTTAAGAGTATAAGGGAAAAGTATAAGAGCATATACTCTTATAAACACTTATATTGAACTGGATTTTCATTATCAACACTTATAGTGAATCAATATCTTTCTTGCAGTGAATCCGTAGAACATTTAAAATGGATCCCTATAACTCTTACAGTGAAGTGGATCCACATAATTCCCAAAATGCAGTGAATACCTACAATACGGGTGCTCAAACTTTAGGAGCACGCGGACCACTTTATTGGTTTGAAAACATATCGCGGGCCACTTTAACGATCCAGAACGGCACCACAAGTCATTTAAGTGATCTTTGAATTTGCCGCGGATCACTTGAATGCTCTGGAAATATGGAAATATACCATTTGACGCTTAAGTGAAATATACCGTTGACGCAAAACTGAACCTTGGTAAACATAAGTGATGTGGAACTACACCGAGAGCCACTTAAACACCACAGTTACTAGCGGCCCAGGATGCAGTTTCACATTGCTCAAGTTACCCGTGTTACAGTTTCATATCACTCAAGCAGCTAGCGAGATATTTACAGATAACTTAAGTGATCCCAGGCACAGTTTCAGTGTCATGGGTCACTCAAGTGATCTGTGAATGCGCCGCCGGCCCCTTGAAGATCTGGAAGTGTGTCGTTCAGTTCACTTTTACAAGATTTGATTTGAGGTCGCGGGCCACATTAGATGATTCCGATGGCCACATTTGACCATTCGGTCCGTGTGACCTAAGGTATCGTGCACATCTGCATCACAACATTAAAAGAATCGACAATTGTCGTGCGAACTCATTTTTTAGTAATGAAAATGTCACTTATAATGACGTAATCTCAAGAAATATGTGCTTTTATTTTTAGCACAGTGGAAATCATCAACTAAATTACTGTCGAGCTGCTGTGCAATTGCGATTCATGATTCCGTGACGAGATTTACTGGTTATATACGACCAAACTGTTGACAATTCTCCGCTCAAATCTGCACAGTAAATGGTTTTTGAGGAGAGTGTGTGTGTGTGTTCGCGCGCTATTCCAGCGACTCAATAATCGCGTGTAACAACACGTGCCGCAGCGAAATTGATACACGTACACACCTAGAACGTGATATCTAAGTATAAATTATGAATTACCCCGTCAACATATTCTCTAAAGTTTAGACCAGTTTAAACGTTTATTACCTCGGCTGACGTTTCCATTATAATAGTAATGTGAAGTGAAGGGGATGTAGAAGAGAAAGAGCGAGAGGGGGAGAGTTCGGCGCGCGTCCATGTGCACGCTCTATGTCGTGTTTCCTCGGTCCGGACCCTTAATTACAAGCTCTTATGTGCTCTGTGTGTATGTTTGAGTTTCCGGAAACGGAGTGTGAGGTGCGAGTTGAACACGTTGTTTGTTCCTAATCGAGTCCCTTGTTGCGAAGTCTCAGCGGGATTCAGAATCTAACGGAGCCTTCTCCCCACCCCAACCCTCCTCATTGTACACGTGAATGTATTTTACTGTCAACAGACTCGTGTCCTGTCCGGGTACGAAGCTGAAGTTTACTTGAAAGAGGACACTAACTCGTACAGCAAATTCGTAAAATACTTGAAATTTAATATAAAGCCTATTAAAATCTAATAAGGGATCGGAAAACAAATTTGATCGAAATTTTTCGGTGAATTGTCCAAAGGTTTCCCTTTTTACATTGATGTAGAAATGCCATAAGCACAGAGGGAATGGCGTTTGTGCCATAAGTCAGCTACATACCCATTCCACTTCATAGAATGTGGACCTCACTTTCTTATTCATGCGCATGTGCATGAACAAGAACTAAAACTTTTATGAACGAGCGTAGTACGGACACTATGGATAAAACTGTAGCACTAGCAAAACTGGAAGACAAATGAATTCGCTAAAGTGTTTCCTAGAGTACCCACAACAGGCTTTTAGACCATCTACTACTAGTAGTACTACACAGCACATCTCGTAAATACCCAGCTGGAAATTTCTAACAAACTGGTGCATGTCGAAGAGTGTTATGTTCGTGTACAATTTGTAGCTTGAACGAATTTATGATGGGCAGTTGGCTACCAGCTTTAGCGATTTAGATTACGGGTGGCCAACATTTTTCTAAGGCGTGACACTTGGAAGGGGAAAACAAGTAGACGTTGCTAGATGACGGGACTGTAGGGTGGATGTTACAGTTCTTCAAAATTCGGAGTGAAAACTGGTTTATTCAAGTATTTACTCAGGAATTTTCGGGCTACTACTGCATTATCGCACACCAATTCCGGTCATATCACCATCCAGCGACTGCACGCTATTCGAGTTCTGATAGCGATGGCGTCTAGCTTCTCAGCCAGAGCGAATTGTTCCAAGTTACGAAGCGGCTCCATGTTCAGGGATATCAATCCTCGTAACCAAATGAGTGAACCAATGAAACCAACTGGAATGGAAAACCAATGAAACCAACTGGAATGGAAAACCAATGAAACCAACTGGAATGGAAAACCAATGAAACCAACTGGAATGGAAAACCAATGAAACCAACTGGAATGGAAAACCAATGAAACCAACTGGAATGGAAAACCAATGAAACCAACTGGAATGGAAAACCAATGAAACCAACTGGAATGGAAAACCAATGAAACCAACTGGAATGGAAAACCAATGAAACCAACTGGAATGGAAAACCAATGAAACCAACTGGAATGGAAAACCAATGAAACCAACTAGAATGGAAAACCAATGAAACCAACTGGAATGGAAAACCAATGAAACCAACTGGAATGGAAAACCAATGAAACCAACTGGAATGGAAAACCAATGAAACCAACTGGAATGGAAAACCAATGAAGTTACTTCGTTTTATCCTTTGCTTTCTTCCTTCCTTTCAAACTCACACAGTTCTGGTCAGTTAATGGTCCTGGTGCACTATTATATTAAGGGCCGTTCAAGTATCACGTCATCATCGATGGGGGGAGGGGGTTTCCGATTTGCTGACTTTTGATGACAAGGGGGAGGGTGAGAGGGGGTTTGGATAATGCTTACGTCATCAACCACCCTTCATGAAAATATGAGTTAGGATTCAGAGGAACAGAGCTGATGACAAAATTTCTCTGTCAAAGGGGGGAGGGGGTCAGCGTTTTGCTGACTTTTGCTGACGGGGGGGGGGGGAGGAGAGGGGCAAAAATGGCTAAAAATTCGCTTACGTAATACTTGAACGGCCCCTTACCTAGAAAGAGGCAATGTGTCAGAACATTAAAAATTGTGGAAACTGGACATTTATGTGAGTTACATGAATGTAGATATACAGATAAGTAGCTAACATCGTCTTTGGGCTGAAAATATGGAGGTACCGCGAATCGAACAATGGACCTATGATATTTATATGTTTAGGTGCTACTACTACTACTAAATCACAGATGCATATCGTCCACATTCCTCTGTGGAACTTCTAACGGATTGGTAAATGTTGGAATGTGCGTGTAGGGTAGTGAACCTCAAGTGTCGTTTGTTTCTATGTAATGCTTGTTGTGTATCGTGCCGCCATCTGTCGTCAATGTTTATAACTATGAGTGAAGTGTAATGATTAAATAATTGTATCGTTTTAAGCTGGTTGTTCTCTGTGGCGAGACTTTTGAACGGGGAGAACGCGCTTTCGCACCTCGAAGTTGGAAACCATATATATTTAGGTGCTGTTTTCTAACATCTAAACACGGAACTCGCAGAGAATGCATATTGTAATTACAGCTATTCCCATGTTGTAAGTTACAACTCGCTGTGGCAAGATCGTTTCTAAGAGAGGAAGGCCAATGCAATTTTTTTGAGTTTTTAAGAAAGACACGTTAATAATTCTACCCGGGATAATTATCAATTTTTTGGACGTTCAAAGAATTGTTTATGATGAAATTTAGTTCACCACAAATTTAATTTTAGACGGTTGGCAAAATCAGTTCTTTCACGCGCGTGGTATTCTACACACATTTGTATGTGAATTCCAATCAATTCCTATTACTCGAGTCACATTGGGGATTTTTATTGAGGAAAAAATGTTTTTCCGGAGTTTTTGCTTCCGCCTCTCGTCATAAATCACCTGGCGTTAGTGTGCGTACACGTGTGCGTGTAAATGCTAATAACGAAGCCAAATTATTTCCACTCTCTTCGTTTTTTTTTGCTAACGCTTTTGTACGCGTTACTCCTTTTTCGTTAACTTCCGTATGGTAATTGCCGGACTGAACTTCGCCTTCATGTTTAATTAGCAAACATATCATTAGACATTATTTATTCTGTTAAAGCGAAAATTGCACTCCGGGCTATTACTTGAAATGACGGCGTTACTAATTGCGTTTAGCGCGAAGGACGACGCCGCCGCGGTGGGGGCACGGCCCGCTTTCCGAGGCCCCAGATATTCAAGAGGCGTCATTAGTGCCAGTTTTTACCACACCGTGAAAAGTTTTCCGCTAATACGCACCCGCCATTCATCCGTCGATAACTTGTACTACCGAGGAAAATCTTCTCGCATTATTTACAGACATCGACCATTAGATTAACCAAGATCACTAGAGAGAGAGTGAGAGAGTTGAAAGAAAAGTGCATTTATTTATAGAAAATCTACCTGCGGG
Source organism: Pholcus phalangioides (assembly GCF_987345545.1). Taxonomy (NCBI): domain Eukaryota; kingdom Metazoa; phylum Arthropoda; class Arachnida; order Araneae; family Pholcidae; genus Pholcus; species Pholcus phalangioides. The sequence continues at coordinate 14,330,079 of NW_028301607.1, forward strand.
CGAATCGAAAAAGCGTATTCAAGGATGCAAAACTTGAGACGAAGTTAATACTTTTCTCCCCCTCAAGCACTGAGACCTTTTATATATAGGATCGCTTCTCTCTTAAATCAGAAACATTCTTCCATATTATCAGAAATGTGATTTGGAAAACAACTTTCGGTTTTAATGCTTTCAGGATGGTGATCAATGCTGGCATACTTCAGTCTCGAAGAAGTTACCGTAATAAATATTGTGTCGATTTATTGTGTAGGTACGTTGGCTCGTTCATTGTACGTCACACACATCTATTTTTCCCACATCATTAGGCTCTCGGTAAGAATGATCAGGATCAACCACCTTCTCTGGATCGTACCTGGTACAGAGATTGATGTTATTTATAAAATTTTTTGTTCATTATCAATTTAGTTTTCACTAAATTAAATGCGATAAGAATGAAGGGTACCCTTGAATAAGGTTGGGGGAGGGGGGTAGGCTGGCTGGATAAGACGGGGAGTCAATGGTTAAAGAAATGCTTTAAAAGGGGGGTCACGGGCTGAGAAAGTACTGCTCAAAACGCTTTCCTGAATGGAAGTACTACTACTAAACCACTCACGCCACCTCGTCTATACTCCTCTGCGGAACCTCTAACGGATTGGTACATGCTGGAATATGCGTATCCGTGCTGTGAACCTTATGTGAAGCTTGTTTCCGTGTAATGCTTGCTACGGTGCTGCCACCAGCCATCTATTTTTCGAGCTATGGGTGAAGTGTAATGATTGAAGATTTTACCGTTGTATGGCTGTAGCTCTCAGTGGCGAGAAGTTTTAACGGGGAGATCGGCTCGCATTCGTGCCTCGAACTTAGGAACCACAGAAAACCGATTTCAGTCTACAACCACTGTGGTGACAGTGGGGTTCGAACCCGGGTGCTCAGGATGTGAGCCCGCCACTATGATCACTCGACCACCACAGCGGCAAATAGAAATAGTGCACTGCTGACATCGACTTAAATGCAAATACTGCAAACGTTTTTCTATGCTTTTCCCTTGATTCGATTGCGTGAAACACTTCCTAACGACTAAAATTTTAACTTTTTTCTGAATTACTTTAAAAAAAAAACCCTTTTTATATCCCTATTTGTGGAAACAATATTTTTAATTAATACTAATATTAATACTTAATTATTTTTAATTAAAACTTATGTTCATGGGTCAAGATTTTCAAGCAATCTGGTAATAACATAATAAAGAAACGAGTGTAAAGTGAAAATTAAAAACCATATCCAAATCTAATTCAACAAGTCAATGCTCCCAAAATCATAACTATAATGTTTGCGTTGTGCGTAAAGAGGAAAGCGATATATTTTCCATCCAAAAATCCTTTACACATAATATTGTCAAAATACAAGCCATACCTGCTTTTAAAAGCATTCTGCCAGCGGCAAGATGATATTGGATGTCCATAAAAAAAAAATAACAGTCAGAGTCCACCTTCATAAATAAAAGGTCATTATGGCCTGATAAATGTGAGGATAACAGTGCGAAGAGCAACCATAAAAGCAATGGCCGATTTTGACAGTAAACACGCCCTGCAATCAACGAAACGAACGTATTGGACACACACACACACAAAGCGAGGAAAGAAATAGTATAGAAAAATAAAACACCTTCTACAACAAACGAATTCAGAAAAAAAAGGGACATCGAATTACTGAAATTGGTCATAATTCAACTCAAAAAGTAGGAGGTGGAGAACGTCACCGGAAAGTCCATTATTAATGGGTAAAATACGTGGTCGAATTTAAAAGATGCACTTCATTATGGAGATTCCCCACCAGTAGCTCGAATCTTCCCATTATTTTAAAGGCATCGTATAATTTCATTCCGCACTAATCGAGAATGTCGATAGCGCAATACGATAGCACTTATCGGTGTTTATTTTAAAACCAATTAATGTGTTAATAACTATTATTTTAGCATCTTGGTAGTTAATGAGATGAATAGACATTCGATTCGTGTATTTGTGTACCAGTTAACACATTATGGTATTTTTTGTTGAGTAGATCACTTATTGAAAATTATACTGCTGCGGTTAAGTACAGGACGTCCATAATTAAAAGATCCTATTTTAAAGTAGCCTACAGGCGAAACCAGTCATCAGAAAATTGTGAACTTTTGGGGAGGACTTCATGAAGTGATGGGAATTTGTTTGAGGCGGAAAAAATAGTTGCACATCTCGTCGCCAGAAGGCGTTTTACTAAGAATTGTCACAATTAAGCAAACGTTTACGACAGAGAATTTATTGTCAACTAAAGTTTTTTTTTTTTTTTTTTAATTGTGTAGCACTTAATTCTGCAAAAAGTTGAGGGAATATAATACTTTTCAGAATTTTTTTACTAATATTGGAGTTGTAATTGGTCAGAAAATTGACTTGAAATTTCGGAGAACTCATACAACAACGAAGTATTTTTTATTAATAATTGTAAATTTCAAATATATATATATATATATGAACAAAATCAAGAGATATGAAGATATAGAATGTGTGAAGAAACAGCAAAAATAGCTTTTCGAATAGCAAAAGCGCTAGTGCTGCTCCCTTGTTCATTCAAAAATATATACTATATATACACTGCTGGCCACCGTAAATGCAACACCCTGAAGGAAGCATGCAAATAATATGAAATTTACAACATGCATTAGCAGAGGTGAGATATGCAAATGATTAGAATTTCAGCGCAGACACACATCACGCGCGCCTGTGGCGCCACTTCAAAGCGCTATTTAAGGCTTGGAGATTTCGACGATTTGAAGTACGGCAATTGTGTTTTTCTTGTGGTTTTTTCAAAAAAACGATCAATTATGCCTCGTAGAAAGCAGCGATCATCTTTTGATCAAGTATCCGAGTTCGACAGAGGAAGGATAGTGGCCTACCGAGATTGTGGATTATCTTTCAGGGAAATCGGTAGTCGTGTTGGACGAAACCAAACAACTGTAATGCGGATATGTGATCGTTGGATGCAGGAGGGTACGACGGACCGACGTGTTCGATCGCATCCACCTCAGTGCACCACTTCACGTGATGACAGGCGTATTGTGCGTATGGCAGTGACGGATCGCTCAGCCACATCACAAACCATAGCACAGCACATTCAGTCTGTACCGCATCATCCAGTGTCTGCGCGTACCATTCGACGCCGTTTACAGCAGAGTGGTCTGTCCGCAAGACGTCCATTGCTTCGTCTACCCTTGACGCAGAACCACGGACGTCTCCGCCG